>NW_007067493.1:0-1737 GCF_000164805.1 Carlito syrichta
GCAGAGTGGCCGCTCCCGGCCACCGCAGCCTCGACCTGCTGGGCTCCGGCGATCCTGCCACCTCGGCCTTCCGAATAGCTGGAATTACAGGCACGCGCTACCATGCCCGGCTGATTTTTTGATTTGTTGCAGAGATGAGGTCTTGTTGCCCAGGCGGGTCTCGAACCCGCGGGCTCAGGCAATCCACTCACCTCAGCCTCCCAAAGGCGCGTGATGACAGGCTGAGCCACCGAGCCTGGCTGGGACTCCCATTTGCAACAGACTCAACAGCGAACGCTTCTCTGCGGTGTGGGCTCTGAGCTGAGACCTGGGGGAGGAGAGGGAGTCAGCCATGGAGGGATCTAGGGGGAGAGCATGGAAGGAACGGCAAGGGCAAAGGCCTCGGTGGCCAGAAAAAGCTGGCAATATTGGAACAGAAAGAAGGCTTGGAGGCTGGGACAGAGCACACGGTGGTGAGGCGGGGAGGCGGGGAGGGGCCGGGCGGGAGCCGGGCGGCGTGAGGTCTTGGGTTGACACCTAGCTTGGTTGCACTTGTATATCCCAGGCTCTGTGCTGAGCACAGTGACATTCTTCCAACCTGCTGAGCTGTCCCGATAGCCCCTGGAGGGAGGCTCTTACCACCTCCCTTTCACAGCTGGGGAAACTGAGGCACAGAGCGGCCCAGATACTTGTCCCAGCAGTTTGGGGTGGGAAGCCCAGAGGCTGGATTTCTCTGAACCTGTTCCCATCTGCTACACAGTCCCGCCCTGGCCGTGCAGACCCGGGCCAGGGGTTGGGCCCTCTCCTGGGGCCACGGGGTGGGGGGTGGGGATCAGGTCTCCTTAGGGGCGGTGCCCGGCAAGGCCAGTACGCAGCAGGTGTTCCGTCAATATTGATTCAGGCCAGGGCGTGTGGCTTCAGGATGGCTTGGGAGGAGGCCTCGTCCCATTAGGGCTGAATGCGTTTTGGAAGGCTTCGTTCTGAGTCCTCAAGGACGGGGCCTGCGTCACCCGAGCGCTGGGGACACCGCCGCCCGTCCCTGTGTAGCCCAGGAGGGGCCTCTTGACCTCGGTAGCCTCGCTCACACCGGCCTGCATGAGGCGCCCAGGCTTGATGCAGGTGGCCGGGGAGGGCTCGGGAGCACGCCCCCATCCAAGGGCAGCCGCCGTGCTCCCTGCTGTGTGTCCCTGGAGCACACTCGTCTGCTATCATCTATTGTCCAGTTGCTCTGTCTCTGTCTTCATTGGCGAGCAGAGACTTAGCGCTGCTGCCTTGGTGTGTCTGTGCCTCAGTCTCCTCACCTGAAAAATGGAGCCACTGTGTGTGAAGGCCTTAGCACCGACACCGGTGCCCAGAAGGTGCCTCATTCACTCATTCTGGAATGTCCACCCTGGGCAGGCACTCCCTGCCGGGCGGAGATCTGGAGCTCAGGACGCAGGGGGTGCCCCGCCTCACGGGCTGGCACTCGGGCTAGGGCAAGTGGTAAGGATGCAGAAAAGCCCCGGACACGCCATGCCCATGGCCCTCGGCGATAAGGAGGAGGCCGGGCTCTCTTTTACCCAGGGCGGCAGGGGAAGGCCTGTCTGATAAGCTGGCACGAACCCTCGAGAAGGAAAGAGCCGGCGGGTATCTAGGGGAGCCGAATTCCAAGCCGAGGGTGTACCAAGGCCCTGAGGCAGGAGTAGCTGGCCTTAGTCCCGGACCGTGAGGCTGGAAGCCATCGTGGGTGGCGGGGGGGGGCATGAGGCCCAGAAGTGT
>NW_007067494.1:0-977 GCF_000164805.1 Carlito syrichta
CCTCAGCCTCCCAAAGGGCGGGATTGCAGGCTGAGCCACCGAGCCCTACTTTGAGGTCCGTTTCTAACCCCCTCAAACCTCAACCCAACTACCTTGATTCCCAGCTCCATCAGCTGGGATTGGGCCAGCAGAGTGGCCTCAATTGTTAAGGTCTTCCTGTGCCGGTGGCTTATGGTGGTGTGGGGACAAGAACATGAAACTGACAACCAGGGCATCCAATCCCATGACTCACAACTAGGTACCTGACATCTACAAACAGAACATGGTTCTCATGTCTACCTTACCTCTGAGCTGCTGCTGTCTGAATCTGCCCGGTCTAGCTAGCCGACAGTAGGGCCTTGTTCCCTCTTTTGGAACCTGATAAGCCCAACCCAACACTCCCCAGACCTCTGCTTTCTCCACCTTGCCCCAGGCTTAGCCTGCTCCAGAACCTCTCTCTGTCTGGTACACAGCTTTATCCTGTTCTAGTCCTTCTAGTAGTGGTTCCTTGCTATGTTCATGAAAAGCTGTTGTTACATCCGCACATCCTCAGCACTGACCATGATTTATCAGCTAGTCTTTTATCCTTCTAATTTTGCTCGTCTACTCAGGTTGGACTGTGTTCAGTAGCTTCACTACTGCTGGAGACTTCCTCGCCCTTCTGACCACTCATCAAGGCTACCTTGACATTTTCTATCCCAGGGTCACCTTAGCCATTGTTTTCTCCTTCCGGTCTTCTTGAGAATCTCCCCTCCAGAAGGTCCCTTTAATGTACACTGCTCTCAGCTGGGTCCCATAGCTCATGCCTTTGACCCCAGCACTTTGGGAGGCCAAGATGGGAAAATTGCTTGAGCCCGGGAGTTCAAGACCAGCCTGGGCAACATAGCAAGACTTTGTCCCTGCAAAAAATAAGAAAAAAAAATTAGCCGAATGTGGTTTGTGCCTGTAGTCTCAGGTACTCAGGAGGCTGAGGTGGGAGGATCACCGGAGCCCAGGAG
>NW_007067495.1:0-1048 GCF_000164805.1 Carlito syrichta
TTCTGCCAGTGGAGCCCAGTGGCCAGCTCCTAGGCAGGGAAAGCCCACCTGCAGAGTGAACCTGACTGACATCTGCCACCAGTGACTGGTAGTCATTTTCCCAGACAGATCAGAAAGAATCACCTTCAAGCCCTGCATGCCTATAGGAGTAGATATCCCACTCCCCTATAGCAGGGAACTCACTTTTTTCCAAGAGCAGAATGTGAACTTGAATAGGAAGGAAGAAACACAAAATACACTAGAAAGCTTTCTCAGTGGGAAAACTTCTAATTGTGTTTCACTAAGGGATGTGGGACTATGTCAAGAAGGCAAACCTATGCTTAATTGTTATCCCTGAAGCAGAAAGGGAAACTGAGAACACCATGGAACAAGCATTTTATGAGGTCATTAAAAAAACTTCCTACATCTTGCTAGAGAGGTGACAATTCAAGCACAAGAGATTCAGAGATCCCCCACAAGTACCACATGAGAAGACTATCCCCAAGACATATAGTAATCTGCCTCCACAAAGTAAGCATGAAAGAAAAAATCCTAAATGCAGCAAGAGAGAAAGGTCAGACTACTCACTAACTCACTAGGGAAGACTCATCAGAGTGGCTCTAAACTTATCTGCAAAAACACTTCAAACGAGAAGAAGCTGGAGTCCAATCTTTAAC
Source organism: Carlito syrichta (assembly GCF_000164805.1). Classification (NCBI taxonomy): domain Eukaryota; kingdom Metazoa; phylum Chordata; class Mammalia; order Primates; family Tarsiidae; genus Carlito; species Carlito syrichta. The sequence goes on from NW_007067495.1 coordinate 657, forward strand.
ATTCTTAAAGATAGGCAATTCCAGTCAAGAATTTCCTATCCTGCCTAGCTAAACTTCATCAACAATAGAGAATTAAAATCCATCCCAGACAGACAATCCCTAAGAGAATAGGCCACCTCCAGATCAGCCCTTCAGGAGACACTTAAGAAGATGTTGAACAGAAAGAAAAAAGAACAATCATGTCCATCACAAAAGTGCAGACCAAGAACAGAGTTAACAGAGCACTCACAAAAATGAAAACGAACACATATACAAATATAAAAACAAAAAGGAAACAAAGCAACTCCTAAGAACCCTGTGACAAGGATGAACTCTCATATTTCAATAATCAATTTGATATAAATAGACTAAATGCATCACTGAAGAGACAAAGACTGGCAAACATAGTAGAA
>NW_007067496.1:0-1066 GCF_000164805.1 Carlito syrichta
CCTGTAGTTCCAGCTACTTGGAAGGCTAAGGCGGAAGGATTGTCTGAGCCCAGCAGGTCAGGCTAGGGTGGCCCGTGAGCGTACCACTGCACTCCAGCCTGGGTGACAGAGTGAGACTCTAACTCAAAAAAAAAACCAAAAAAAAACCCCAAAAACTGAGGTTTTGATTGAAATTACTTTTGTACTGAATCAATAGATCCTTTTAGGGAAAATTGAAATGGAGGCTTACTGTTATCATAGAGTATGTAAGTTTGTCTATCTGATAATTAAGAGTATCCTTTATAGTGGACATCCTTTGGTGGGTATTCACATGGGACATACATATTTTCAGTTTGTGCTCATTCTTAGAGATCCGTTCACATATTCCGTTCTCCAATTTTCTTATCACCAATCTTCCAATCCTGTTCCTTGAATTAAGTCCCTAACCATTCCAGTAAACCATTAGAAATTTCTTATGAATGCATCTAAATCTGTACTTCTGGCCGTTGCTCCTTCCAGACATGGTAGACAACCAAATGTTCAAAGTTCTGCCCAGATGAAGGATCCAAATGAACCAAAAAACTCAATAGATTAGAAGAAAATAAGAATGAATATAAACTATTTCAGTGAAGGAGAAGTATCTTAGCAGAAAAGCAATGAAATAAATTATACAGGAAATGATTATCTTTGCAAAAATTTCTATTTTTGCAATATCAAAAATCTAGATTGGTAGCAAATATAAATTATTGTCACTGATTTATAAAATTCTCATAAAACATTTAAAACATTAAGACCTAGGAAAAACTGTATCAAAGGATATAAACAGCTCTCAAAAGACACCATATTGATAACAAGTGGATATATTAAGTGATATTCAATTTCAATAGTGCTTTTAAAAAGTACACATATGCCGGGCTCGGTGGCTCAGCCTATAATCCCCCGCCTTTGGGAGACTGAGGTGAGTGGATTGCCTGAGCCCGCGGGTTCGAGACCCGCCTGGGCAGCGAGACCTCATCTCTACAATAAATCAAAAAATCAGCCGGGCGTGGTAGCGCATGCCTGTAATTCCGGCTACTCGGAAGGCTGA
>NW_007067497.1:0-963 GCF_000164805.1 Carlito syrichta
AAAAAAAAAAAAAAAAAAAAAAGAAAAAAAAAAATCCTCTCTGTTTCATTTATAATACACTCGTGCACCACATAGGAACGTTTCTGCCTATGATAGACCACGTGTACAACCGTGGTCTCACAAGTTTATAACAGTCAAAAAATTTGTGTCACATAGTGACATTATAGCCACCATAATGTGTAGCACAACATGTTACATATTTGTGGTGACGCTGGTGTAAACAAAGCTACTGCCTTGCCAGTTGTATAAAAGTCTAGCATATTCAGTTATGTACAGTACATAATACTTGATAATAACTATATCACTGGGTTATGTATTTACAGTGTTATACTTTTTATAAGCATGAACTCTACTTATTAAAAAAAAAGTTAACTATAAAACAGCCTTAGGCAGGTCCTTCAGGAGATATTCCAGAAGAAGGAACTGATCGTAGATGACAATTCCATGCATGTTATTGTCCCCAAAGACCTTCCAACGGGACAAGATGTGGAGAGGAGAGACAGTGATAATGATGATCTGGACCCCGTGTAGGCCTGGGCTCACGTGTATGTTTGTGTTTTGATTTTTAACAAGAGTCTTTTAAAATATATATATATAGATTACCTTTATTGTTATTTAATTTTATTAATTGAAAGATAAAACAATATATTCATGGTGTACAATGTGATGTTATGATATATGGATACCCTGTGAAATCACTAACTCCAGTTAATTAACGTATCTATTACCTCATACCTTATAGATTTTTGTGGTAAGAACATTTAAAATCTGCTGTCTTAGTAATTTTCAAAAACACATTACATTGTTATTAACTATAGCCGCCATGATACACAATGGATCTCCTGAGCTTGTTCCTCCGAGCTGAAATTTGTATCCTTTGACCTACATCTCTCCAAACCCCACCAGCCCCTGTAACCATAATTCCACTCTCTTCTTCTATTTATTCAGCTTTTTCAGATCCTG
>NW_007067498.1:0-2378 GCF_000164805.1 Carlito syrichta
TGCCAGGCCTGCCGGTCCATGCCGCCTCTGGCCAAGGCGATCCCAGGGGACGGCTTCACAGCGGGACCCTGTCTCCCCCAAATAGTCAGCCACTGCGCGGCTCTAGTCCCAGCCACTCGGAGGCGAGGCAGGAGGATTGCTGGAGCCCAGGAGGCGGAGGCCGCAGGGAGCTGTGAGCCCAGCCCTGTGCTCCAGCTCGGGTGACAGAGCGAGGCCTAGTGTCTCTAAGTCAATCAGTCAGTGGATCAGTCAATCAGGGAACTTGCTGGAGCAGGGATCCTTGACCCAGCCACCGAGAAAGCGGCGCGTGTGTGGTCCCTGTGGGCCCTGCAAGCCCAGGGGAGGGCAACGAACGGTCCCCAAACTGAAGTCCGGAGCACTCCACAGGCAGCGGGCCTAGAACCTGAGACACGGTCGACACTGGCAGGCGTTTCCTGAGGCCCCGGAGTCTAGGGTGACAGATACGATGACTTCACCACCGGATGGCCCTCGGGTGCTCTTCAGCAGCCAGGGAAGCAGGATCATTTGTGTGACGGATCGTCAGGGCCATGATCCGCGGTGCTGATCGCCAGGAGCCCACGGGGTTTATGCCGCTTGTGTTCAGAGAGAGGTGTCCGCAGACGCCCCCATGAATTCCTTAACCGACTAATAGCTGAACCGGGAGATCGGTATTTCTAAAATATCACTGACCCCTAAATATACGAGGGAACCCAAAGATCCCTGGAGTTTATTTGTGAAAAATTGCGTAGGCATGCTTGCCTGCTTAGGCTCCAGGCGCTTTCAGATACACCCCGCTGGAGGCAGAGCACCTATGGAGACGCTTTTTCCACGGCTCACAGCAGGGTTTGAACTCGTCCATGTTGACGCCTTGGAGGGCTTCTGCTGTCCTTGGTGTCACCTCTTCCACGTCAGCAGGACGTCTCCCTTTGGGGACTTTTCTTACCTGGGGAAACAGAAACATCTCCAGAGTGAGATCGGGTCACTAGGGAGAGTGAGGCACGGGGTTCATGCCGTTTCGGTCAAGAACTGCCGGACACGCGCGGCGTGGGCAGGTGTGCTTGTTCGCCTGTCGGGAAATGGGCAGCACGTTGAAAGAATTGCAAAAACACTCCCTAGAATTCTGAAGCTGAATGCAGCCTCTCACCACAATGCCCGCTGGAACACGGATGCATTACTGTGAGTTCCCGGAACACCCACCTGCGGGAAGCCTGTCCTACGGCGGCCCACCTCCAAAAGGTAATTCTGGGTGGCTGGTGGTTTTGTTCTGGCTTTCTGTCTCCTCGTGTTTTCTTCTCCATCCTTAGTGGTGAGAGCCTCCATGTCCAGGACGGCATGTGTCCACCCAGGAGATAGTATTTCCTGGCCTTTGCATCCAGGCCATGCCATGAAGCCCTCCCCGCAGGATGTGAGTGGGTTGTCAACTGTGGCTTCTGGGAGTGCCCTCGGCTTCACCCCTTCTCTGTTCTGTTATCCCGCACGCAGACTTGTTGGCTGCAGCTCTGACGGCTACATTGTGCCGTGAGGTCGAAACCACGTACTGAGGGTGGTGGACTACCCACCAGACGGGACGGGCCGTGAGCGGGAAACAGCCAGGTCGCAGGGTCATGGACCCACGGGGACTGTCCCAGGCTCTGTCCCTTGAGACGGAGATCAGCTCCCCCTTGGTAAGTCCGTGGCATTTTGGACTGTCTGTTGTTCCCGGGGGACTCCGTCTTTATCCAGACGCCCGGTTCCCACTGGCTGAGGCTGTCAGCTTCGCCCAGGAGCTGGCCCTGGCCTGTCGGTTCGCACCACTGACTTGCCCGTGGACGGTCGTGTCAGCGTGAGCCGTGTCGCCTATCAGAGGGACCCCTCCCTCCTTTCCTGTGGTATCTGACGTCTCGCTGACCTCACCACCTGGCCGTTTTGCTGAAGTCCTGGTCGCACCCGCGGCTCCGGCAGCGGCCTCCGCCTTTTCCCACGGTGGGCCCGTTTGCAAATGCCGGAACATTCGGCAAAGCGTCCCAGGGTAAAGGGTGGATGTGCGGAACTTGGGGGAAGTGCTCAGAGGGAATAGAAAGCCTAAAAAGTCAAAAGCGCAAGATGGGTGCAGCTTTTTGTTTATTTATTGTTTTTTAAGAAAGCTCTGGCAAAGGCTTAAAAGCAGCCTGTTCTTCAGCCACGCGAACCATGTTCTGCCACCGCGTGGGATGATTGTGCCTGGAGCTGTGCGTGCTGGCTTAAGTCCGGAAGTCGTGTTGTCGCGAAGGAGGAGTGTCGCTCCTTGTCCAGACTCACTGCTGTGTGGTCTGGCGTTGATGTCCGTGAGTGCTGAGCCCACCTGCCGCGAGCGCGCGTGGAGTTGGAGGCAGCCCCGGGACGCCACCCTGGGTGCTTCT
>NW_007067498.1:2833-3651 GCF_000164805.1 Carlito syrichta
CCGTTGTGGTGCGTCGGCTGACGGCAGCACAGAGAGCTGTGCCCTGTGCCGCCCGGCGTGGGCGGCCACCCTGAGCGTTCGCCCAGAGTCACCCAGGGGGCACGGAGACGCGTGGGCCCCCCATGGGCCCTTCAGTCTCTAGGTCCCGCCGCCCCTCCCTCCGTCCTCCCTCTCCCCGGGCACTCAGCCCCGGGCACGTCCTCCTTTCGTCCTCCTTTCGGCGTCCACCCCACACCACCCAGGCCGCCTCCCAGCGGCATCGCCCTCCAGGGCCGCCCTGCCCTCTCTCCACCTGCTGCCTGGCGATGTCCCGTCCGGCCACCCGCAGGGGTGAGGGCGGGCAGGATGGACCGGCAGACCGGCGGAGGCTGGGGGGGGTTGGACTTGACCCTCGCCGAGGGGGCTCGTCCTGCGGCCCGGGGCCACCAGGCCCTGTCTCGGGGAAGGGTGCTCTGGGCAGTGCGGGTGGCCTGCGGGCCGAGGTGTGGGCGGGGGAGGGGGTCGCCCGAGCCACCGCCGCTGCTCTCCCGGGCTCTGGAGACGCCCACGCGGGGCTCGTCCGCATAGAACGACAGCCGCGGGGCCTCCGACGCAGGAGCTCCCAGTCGGGGGCGGCCTGGACCCCGGAGTCCCAGCGGCCTTGCGAGAGGCTCCAGCTCCCCGGGATCGCGAGGCGTCCCCGTGGCCCCGCAGGTCCGACGAGGAGGCGGGGAGAAGCCCAGGGCCCGGCGAAGCCCGCCAGCAGGAGCCCCTGGACGGGACGTGGGGACCGGAAGGGCGAGGTCTCCACACCAGGCTGAGGCGCCCGCAGTCCGGGG
>NW_007067499.1:0-2035 GCF_000164805.1 Carlito syrichta
CTTCCAAGTAGCCGGAACTACAGGCGCGTGCTACCATGCCTGGCTAATTTTTGATTTATTGTAGAGACGAGATCTTGCCAAGTTGCCTGGGCTGGTCACAAACCCGCAGGGTCAGGTAATCCACTCATCTCGGCCCCTCAAAATGCTGGAATTACAGGCTGAGCCACTAAGCCCGGCCAAGAGTTTCATTCTTTTGCCCAGGCTGGAGTGCAGTGGCACGATCACAGCCACTACAACCACCACCTACTGGTCTCAGGTGATCCTTCTGCCTCATCCTCCCAAGTAGTTGGAACTACAGGCACATGCCACCACGCCCGGCTAATTTTTTTTTTTTTTTGAGTTGTAGTCTTATTTTGCTGCCCAGGCCAGAGTACAGTGGCACGCACGCTGACGGCCACTCCAGCATCGACCTACTGGTCTCTGGTGATCCTTCTGCCTCAGCCTTCCAAGTAGCTGGAACTACAGGCGTGCGCTACCCTGCCCGGGTAATTTTTTTTATTTATTGTAGAGACGGGGGTCTCCCCAAGTTGCCCGGACTGGTCTCGAACCCACAGGGTAGGGCACTCCATTCGTCTCGGCCTCCCAAAGTGCTGGGATTACAGGCTGAGCCACAAAGCCCGACCATAATTTTTTTTTTATTAAGGTTTTTTTTTTTGAGTCAAAGTCTAGGCTGGAGTGCAGCGGCACGCTCACGGCCACCGCAGCCTCGACCTGCTGGACTCAAGTGATTCTTCAGCTTCAGACTTCCAAGTAGCTGGCGCATGCCACCACACCCAGCTAACTTTTTAAAATTTATTGTAGAGATGAAGTCTCACCAAGTTGCCAGGCTGGCCTCTAACCCCTGGACTGAGGTAATCCTCTTGCCTCTACCTCCCAATAAACTGGGATTACTGGTCTGAGCCACCACATATGGCCAATTCAGTCTATTTTCTTTTTGATTCAGAGTCTCACTCTTTTGCCCAGGTTGAAGTGCGGTGGCATGATCACAGCCACCATAGCCTCGACCTGCTGGGCTCAGGTGAACCTTCCCCCTCAGCCTTCCAAGTAGCTGGAACTACAGGCACACACTACCATGCCTGGCTAATTTTTTAATTTATTGTAGAGATGAGATCTCACCAAGTTGCCCAGGCTGGTCTCGAACGGGCAGGCTCAGGCAATCCTCTCACCTTGGCGTCCCAAAGTGCTGGAATTATAGGCATGAGCCACAGCCCGCCAGGCCTATTTTCAAGACAGTACACTATTTTCAAGAACCATCCTTTAAAAGTGTTAGTCAGTTCATATCACAGGTTTTCAGAGATCCCTGTAAAGTTTCCTCAAAATGGCTTCTGCAAAAGCCACAAGGCCTCAGGCCCAAAGCATCACCTATCCTGCTTTCACAGAGGATGCCAGATAAGCTCCTGCCTCAGGCTGTTTCTTCTGACTGACTGCTCCTCCCCCATACCAAATGTCTCATTCCCTCTTTGAAAGGCCTTCAGTGAGGCCTTCTTTGATCATCTTTTTTTTTTTTGAAACTGGGTATTGCTGTGTCACCTAGACTGAAGTGCAGTGGCAAGATCATAGTTCACCAATCCCCACCCAGTACCCCCACTTCAGCCTCCTGTGTTGCTGGGATTACAGGGAGGTGCCACCATGCCTGGCTAAATCTATTTTGTTTGTTTTTTAAAATGTTTTTTTTTTGTTGTTGGAGTCTCACTCCTTTGCCCAGGCCACAGTGCAGTGGCATGCACACTCACGGCCACAGCAGCGTCACCTTCTGGGCTCCAGCGATCCTTCCACCTCAGCCTTCCGAGTAGCCCAGAACTACAGATGCATGCTACCACGCCTGGCTATTTTTTATTTTATTATAGAGACGAGGTCTCACCAAGTTGCCAGGGCTGGTCTCGAAACAACAGGCTCAGGCAATCCACTCCCCTTGATCTCCCAAAGTGAGGATTACAGGCTGAGCTATTGAGCTCAGCCTTTAAAATGTTTTTACAGGCCAGGTTCGGTGGCTCAGCCTGTAATCCCGCACTTTGGGAGGCCGAGGTGAGTGGAT
>NW_007067499.1:2055-9227 GCF_000164805.1 Carlito syrichta
AAATTATCTGAGCATGGTAGTGCACGCCTGTTGTTCCGGCTACTTGGAAGGCTGAGGTGGAATGATTGCTGGAGCCCAGCAGGTCCATGCTGGGGTGGCTGTGAGTGTGCCATGCACTCCAGCCTGGGCCACAGAATAAGACTCCGATCCCCTCCAAAATAATCTGTCTTGTGGAATTTACATTCTTTTAAGGGAAGACAAAAAATAAACATCATAAAGAAGTAAATTAGCCAGGCTCGATGGCTCAGCCTGTAATCCTGCGCTTTTGGGAGGCTGAGGTGAGTGGATTGCCTGAGCCCGCGGGTTTGAGACCCGCCTGGGCAGCGAGACCTCATCTCTACAATAAATCAAAAAATCAGCCGGGCGTGGTAGCTCATGCCTATAATTCCGGCTACTCGGAAGGCTGAGGCGGAAGGATCGCCAGAGCCCAGCAGGTTGAGGCTGCGGTGGCCGGGAGCGGCCACTGCACTCCAGTCTGGGCAACAGAGTGAGACTCCAACTCAAAAGAAATAAAAATAAAATAAAAAAAGAAGTAAATTATGCCAGGCTTGGTGGCACAGCCTATAATCCCGTGCCTTTGGGAGGCTGAGGTGAGTGGATTGCCTGAGCCCGCGGGTTCGAGACCCGCCTGAGCAGCGAGACCTCATCTCTACAATAAATCAAAAATTAGCTGGGCGTGGTAGCACACACCTGTAGTTCCGGCTACTTGGAAGGCTGAGGTGGAAGGATCACTGGAGCCCAATAGGTCAACACTGGGGTGACTATGAGTGTGCCACTGCACTCCAGCTGGGTGAGGGAGTGAGACTCTGACTAAAATAATAATAATAATAATCTGAGGTCAAATATAGTCCTTGAACCAATCAAAAGTGCTATTACCGAGCGTGGTAGCTAATGCTTATAATTCCAGTACTTTGGGAGGCCAAGGCGAGAGGATTGCCTGAGCCTAGGGGTTCCCAACCAGCCTGGGCAACTTGGCCAGACTTTGTCACTACAACAAATCAAAATATTAACCAGTGTGGCATGTGCCTGTAGTTCCAGCTACTTGGAAAACTGAGGTGGAAAGATCTCCTGAGCCCAGCAGGTCAAGGCTGTGTGGCCACGAATGTGCCACTGCACTCCTGCCTGGGTGACAGAGTGAAATTCCAACTAAAAAAAAAAAGAAAAGAAAAGTGACTGGGTGCGGTGGCTCAGCCTGTAATCCCAGAACTTTGAGAGGCCGAGGCAAGTGGATTGCCTGAGCCCGCGGGTTTAAGACCAGCCTGGGCAACATGGTGAGACCTCATCTCTACAATAAATCACAAAAACTAGCCGGATGTGGTGGCGTGTGTCTGTAGTTCCAGCTACTTGGAAGGCTGAGGTAGAAAGATCGTCTAAGCCCAGCAGGTGGAGGCTGTGGTGGCTGTGAGAGTGCCACTGCACTCCAGTTTGGGCGATAAGAGTGAGACTCCAGCTGGACTCGGTGGCTCAGCCTGTAATCCCGCGCCTTTGGTAGGCTAAAGTAAGTGGATTGCCTGAGCCTGTGGGTTCGAGACCCGCCTGGACAGCGAGACCTCATCTCTACAATAAATCAAAAAATTAGCTGGGCGTGGTAGCGCACGCCTGTAGTTTCCAGCTATACTTGGAAGGCTGAGGTGGAAGGATTGCCTGAGCCCAGCAGGTTGAGGCTGCAGTGGCCGGGAGTGGCCCCTGCACTCCAGTCTGGGCGACAGAGTGAGACTCCAACCCCCCCCCCCAAAAAGGGCTATTGCTCTTCTGTGATGGAGAGGAAGGTCCTGTGACACACCCACTCCCCAGGAGGTTCCAGTCAGGGTTGGCCCTGAATCCTTTGGGAGAAGTGGTCGGGAACACTGTCTCATGTGAAAGGGTTCACAGAGTCTATACGGTAGAGTTGTGTGGATCTCTTCTTGGCCCTCAGCAACAGCAGGCCTGGAAAAAGTCCAGAGCTCTGCTCATCCTCTCTTTCACCCCAAATCAGGGTAGCCCAGTTTCCATCTTCGGAACCTCCTGCAAGGAAAAGGAGGTGGGAGTACACAGCAAAGAGATGTACAACCTTTATCAGCAGATATTTATTGAGCTCCTGATGTGTACCAGGCACCAAGGAGGAGCGCACAGAGGTATTAGATATGGTCCCAGCCCTCAAAGTGCTTCTGGATGACCTGAGAAAAGAAAAGTGGGTGAGCAGAAGATGCTGTCAATCACAGGCCTCTCTCTTCTCTCTGTGGCCACAGGAAATGGGAAAGCCCAGAAAGGGACACCTCGGACAGTGTCCAAGACATACATGCACAGGCTACACATGACAAGGTATGTATACAGACCCATAAAACTACAGGCCGGGTGTACAAGACACAAGATACGTATGTGTCACACGTGGGTGAGATTCATGTGCTGAGTCCAGATGTGCATAGGCCATGTGGGTATGGCACAGGAACGCCATCTCCCCAAGCCAGGCTGGAGAGGTGAGGGAAGGATCCTAGGCCAGTGAGGCCGCTCAAGGCTGAGGCTGGTACTGGCCCTCTGTGGCTGTGAAGAAGTCCTCTAGCACACTGCGCAGGTAGTCAAAGGTGGGCCGGTCCTCTGGGCGCTCCTTCCAACACAGGATCATGAGGTGGTACAGCTCCTCTGGACAATTGTCAGGTCGTACCATGCGGTAGCCCCGCTCCAGGTTCTGAATCACCTCAGGATTGGTCATCCCTAGAGATTGATGGGAGAAAGGACATTAGGGTTTCAGGCGTTGGAAACCCACAGGTGGAAGTGATGTTCGGAATATTTAACTGGCATGATGTGAGCACCAATTTGAAAAACTCTTGGTCTTCATCAGTGTTAAGGCCATACTAGCAGCACCTGAAGAATATCAGTCATGCCACTTGGAGTACCAGGGATAGATTATTGTTGTTGTTGTTGTTTTTGAGTCAGAGTCTCTGCCGCCCAGGCTGGAGTGCAGTGGCAGTCTCACCACCACCGCAGCCTCAACATGCTGGGCTCAGGCAATCCTTCTGCCTCAGCCTTTCAAGTAGCTGGAACTATAGGCACACACCACCACACCAATTTTTTGATTTATTGTAGAGATGAGGTCTCACCAAGTTGCCCAGGCTGGTCTCGAGTCCCTGAGCTCAGGAAATCCTCTCACCTTGGTCTCCCAAAGTGCTGGGATTATAGTTTGAGCCACTGCGCCTGGCAGATTATTGTTTAAAATTTTTTTTTTTTTTGGTCAGGCCACATTGTTCTGTTTCCCTTCCTTAATGGTGGTCCTGGACTGTGGACCCCAAGAAGAGATGTTCTGGAAGACAGCATGGCCACAGCAAATACATACCTCCCTGTTTCTATATTACCCAGTTAGCTTTTGGTTTCTCCAGTCTCCTGAGAGAAGATTATAACAACCCAAGACCAAATATTATAGAGTCATGGCAAAGAGTTTTGATCCTGCAAAGCTTCAGGCCTAACCCTGGTCAGTAGAGACCTGTCCTCCCCAGGACTTGCCCCCTGGGAGGTTTCTACTAAAGGGTTTCTCAATTTTTTTTTTTTTTTTTGAGTTGTAGTCTCACTATCTGTTACCAACCTGATGGGCTCCGGCGATCCTTCTGCCTCAGCCTTCCAAGTAGCTGGAATTACAGGCGTACACTACCAGGCCCGGCTAATTTTTTTGATTTATTGTAGAAATGAGGTCTCGCCAAGTTGCCCAGGCCGGTCTCGAACCCACGGGCTCAGGCAATTCACTCACCTCGGCCTCCCGAAGGCGCGGGATTACAGGCTGAGCCACCGAGCCCGGCTGAGGCCAACCTTTTATGACCAGACCTGCCAACGGAGGCTAACTTTCCGGCTGGCTTTCATCAGATCATTCCTTCTTTTCCCGTCTGTTAGTTGTGAGATTAGAACAGTGCCTGGGCCAGGCTCGGTGGCTCAGTTTGTAATCCCAGCACTTTGGGAGACTGAGGCAGGTGAATTACCTGACTCTGCAGGTTTGAAACCAGCCTGGGCAACTTGGAGAGATCTCGTCTCTACAATAAATCAAAAATTAGCCAGGCGTGGTAGAGCGCATCTATAGTTCTGGCTATTTGGAATGACAAGGTGGAAGGATCGCTGGAACCCAACTGGTCGATGCTGGGGTACCACTGCACTCCAGCCTGGGCAACAGAGTGAGACTCCAACACACACACACACACACACACACACACACACACACACACACACACACACAAAAGAACGGTGCCTGGCCCTTACGAAGCTTTTGATGGTTATGGGCAAGTCACTCCAACTCTCTGAGTCTTGGTGTCCCGATATGAAAAACAAACCAGCCGGGCTTGGTGGCTTAGCCTGTAATCCCGCACCTTTGGGAGGCTAGGTGAGTGGATTGCCTGAGCTTGCAGGTTCGAGACCCGCCTGGGCAACTTGGCAAGACCTCATCTTTACAATAAATCAAAAATTAGCCAGGCATGGTAGCGCACGCCTGTAGTTCCGGCTACTTGGAAGGCTGAGGCGGAAGGATCTCCGGAGCCCAGCAGGTCGAGGCTGCGGTGGCCAGTAGCATACCACTGCACTCCACTCTGGGTGACAGAGTGAGACTCCAACTCAAAAAAAAAAAAAAAAAGGTTGGCCTCTTGCCTCTCAGGCCAGATCCACTAGGTTGCTTGTGCCAGAACTGAAGAAAAGAGCTGGGGTGATTGAAGGAAGAAAGATCTAGTGATAGAAATGGAAGCCAACCCTGGGAGAGGACATCTTTTTAGGGGTGTTGGAGTCACAGCCCTGGGAGGACAGAGAAGATGCAGCTAGAAGGTTTCTGATTCTGAGACTGGGAAGAAGAGAGTAGAAGACATGGACTGGCTGCCTTCCCCATCACCCTATCACTTCCTGACCTGGGTAAGGGATGCGGCCATGGGTGACAATCTCCGTCAGCAGGATCCCAAAAGACCACACATCTGACTTGATGGTGAATGTCCCATAGTTAATGGCTTCAGGTGCTGTCCACTTAATGGGAAACTTGGCTCCTGGGGAGGAAGGAAAGTGAGGTCACCTGGGTCTGCTTGGCCAGAACTTTCAGGCCCCAGACCTCCCTCATATCCCATACTTACCCTCCCTGGCTGTGTACTCGTTGTCTTCAATGAGGCGTGCTAAGCCAAAGTCTGCAATCTTGCAGTTCAAGGTGTCAGACACCAGGATGTTGGCAGCCCGCAGGTCACGATGGATATAATTCCGCTCTTCAATGAATGCCATGCCTTCTGCAATCTGCAAGCCAGGCACAGGTCAGCAGCCCTGAGCCTCACATCCTCACCCCACTGGCCTCTGCCCTTGTCTGACTCCTCTCCAGTCTCCTTACTTGGGCTGCCATGTCCAAGAGTTTGTTGATGGTCAACTTGATGCCTGGCGGGGTCTTGAGAAAATCCACCAGGCTCCCTGTAAGCAGAAGCAAGAGTTGCTGATTCAAGTTGCCCCTCAAGGGGAGGCCCTCAGGCTCTCCTCTGCCAAGCGGGGGTCTAGAACTAGCATCTGACATGTGCAAAGGAAGAGTCTGGGGTAAGAACAGAGGAGTGTGTGCTTAGGGTGTGAAGGTCTTTTCCCGGAGCTAGGAGGGGGTATGGTGGGAGGGGTCTCTAAGCTTTTTCTCACCAACAGGGTAGAGCCCACACTCCTCAGCTCATGCTCCTCAGCTCATCCAAAGCCCTGCATGGTCACATTTGTAGCTCCTTCTCCTTCCCCCACCCTGCCTCTTCACACCCCCTAGCAGGTTTGAGATCCTTCACTCAGACCACTAGACACCCCAAAGCTTCTTTGTTTCATCTCCGTTGGCTAAAAATTCTCCTTTTCTTTCATTAACCAGCTAGGTTACCCCTCTAGGAAGTCTCTTTAGATCTTACCAAACATAATCAATTGTATCATCTTCTACCCTCCCATGGCATGCTGGGACTTTTCCTGGACACAAATCTGGTCTTCCTGCTACCCATCACTAAAATGAGGTCCTTGTTTCATCTGTCCATGTTCCCAGTACCCAGCCCAGAAGAAGGAACAACAGTGAACTGCATTTATTGACTGGAGTATAGAAAGAGGTGCCTTGGGTCTGAGGGACCACCTCTCTAGTAGTAGAGGGCAGCTGGGAGAAGATCATGGATGGGAATTGCTGGGATGCAGTGAGTGACCACTGGCCTGTCCCAAGAAACTGTGTAAACCCTGTGTAAGGGTGATAGCAACCTGAGTGTCCTCACTATGAGTGCTGAATTAGTCACCAAACATAAAGGCCTCACCCAGACACAGCAAATATGTGGACATCTACTGCCATTCCTCCATTCCTCAGAATCCTTCTCAACCCAGCACTACATGCAACTATCAATCAAAATTGATTCACATGATAAAACCTATTTGCCATTTCCAGAACCCATTAGCCAATTAACAGCTTGTTTTTCTTCCTGAAAGAGGGATGGATTTTGTACTCCCAAAGCAGTTAACATGGGGTGGGCACTGTCCTAGTTGTTCTACATTACCATCATTTTTTTTTTTGAGTCGGAGTCTCACTCTGTCACCCAGGTTGGAGTGCAGTGGCATGCTCAGGGCCACAGCAGCCTTGACCTGCGGGGCTCAGGAGATCCTTCTGCCTCAGCCTTCCAATTAGCTGGAACTACAGGTTCGTGCTACCACACCTGGCTAGTTTTTTTGATTTATTGTAGAGACAAGGTCTCACCATGGTGCCCATGCTGGTCTCAAATTCCTAGGCTCAGGCAATCCTCTCACCTTGGCCTCCCAAAGTGCGGGATTACAGGCTTGAGCAACTGTGCCCAGTAATTATCACCATTTTATAGATGTGGAAACCAAGGCAGAGTGAAGAACTGTGATTATCCCATAGCCATACAATCAGGAAGCCAGGATTCTTACTCAGGCAGACTCCAGAGCCCTTCATGAATACTCTCTATTACTTCTGGGTGAGCCCAGTTAGATTGCTGCTGTCATACTCAGGGAACAGCACCAGAGATAGTGCAAGGACTTAGCCTATGTCACACAGCAAATTAGTATGAGAAAAGCTGAACCTGGAAATCCATATTCCTCTTCCTGAGGCTGTCACTATCTAATAGCAGATCAAGAGAGGTGAGAGGGATCACCCAGAACTGAAAAAGAGGGCTTTAAGCCGGGCTCGGTGGCTCAGCCTGTAATCCCGCGCCTTTGGGAGGCTGAGGTGAGTGGATTGCCTG
>NW_007067499.1:9522-10794 GCF_000164805.1 Carlito syrichta
TCGACCTGCTGGGCTCTGGTGATACTTCCGCCTCAGCCTTCCAAGTAGCTGGAACTACAGGCGCGCACTACCATGCCTGGCTAGAAGGCAAGACTTCAAAGAAGTTAAATAGGACTGCAGGACAGGCACCATCAGGGCGAATGCCCTTCCAGAGTCTGCCACTTTAGGCTCAGATGACATACTTTCTTCTCACCCCCTGGAGTTGAGTCTCTAGGGTCCCAGGAAAGCTCAGTGCTGGACCAGAGGAAAAGGTGTATTCCCACCCTCCTGCAGGGTAAGAGGGGACAGTAGCAGCCCCCAGCGGCCGCGTGGCCGTGGTGCCCACCATTCTCCATGTATTCGGTGATGATGTAGATGGGCTCCTGGGTGACCACGGCGTAGAGCCGAACCAGCCGTTGGTGTTGCAGCTGCTTCATGAGGTTGGCCTCGGCCAGGAAGGCGTCAGGGGACATGCTGCCCTGCTTCAGGCTCTTCACCGCCACCTTTGTGTGCCCGTTGTAGAACCCTGGGTGAGGGGAGGGAGGACTGGGGGAGTCTTTAGAGCTCGGCCGCCAAGTCAGGCAGCTGCCTGGGACTCTCACCATCTCAGCCGACGCCTCGCCCTTCCCTCTTCCTCGGCGGTCCTGCAAGGCCACACTCACCCATCCACACCTCTCCGAACTGGCCGGCCCCCAGCCGCTCCACCAGCTTCAGCGTCTCCCTGGGAACCTCCCACTCGTCCTCCCACCACGGCTTCTGGGGCTTCTGGGTCTGGCAGGGGCGGCTCAGCCTCGTGCACAGTCCGTCGGAAGCATCTGGAGGAACAAGGCAGAGAGGGAGGGCTGTCAACATGACAGGCTCGGGTGCCCGGCTTCTCCCGTCTAGGGGAAATAGACTAGCAAAGGTGTGGGACTCCCATCAGTCATCTGGGGCTGTGGGGCGGGAATGAAGGAGTACACTGAAGGATGGATGGAGGGTTCCCCGGAGAGGGACCGAGGGGAGACAGGCTGCAGGGCAAAGGTGAGGGGGTCCTGCCGGGCTCACTGGTGTAATGGCGGACCAGCTCATGCAGGCCGGGAAACGTGATGCGAGGGGAGATGTAGAAGCCACCGTTGTCCAGGTTACGGATCTTGTAATGTTTCACCACCTCTCCCTGGTTCTGGTCGAAGTCCCGGACGGACAGTGAAAACGATCCTGAACGAACGAATGAATGAATGAACGAACGGACGGACGACAGGACGCTAAAGAAGAGAGCGGCCTCCACGAATCCCGCCCGCCCCCGGGCCCACCCCC
>NW_007067499.1:10827-13873 GCF_000164805.1 Carlito syrichta
CCGCCGCCCGGCCCCGCCCCGCCCCCAGCCGCTCACCCGCGGTGCTCTCGCTCTCCCGGATCAGGAAGGAGCCGTGCGTGTTCCCGGGCGCCAGGAGCTGCCGCTCGGCATCTTTACGGCTCAGGCTCTTGAAGAACCAGCTGCGCGGAGCACAAGCGAAGGCCGCCGGCTGTTCTGCCTCCGTCACCCTCAAGCATTCGCCACCCCTCCCAGGACTGCTCCAGGATCCCTGGATCGGCTCCCACCCCCGCCCACTCTCACGACCGGTCCCCACTCACGGTTCGGGCTCCAGGCTGTTCGCTTTGGCTACAAAGTTGAAGGGGATGAAGCCTTCCTGGCCTGTGGTCAGGGACTGCGCCTTCCACCACTCGCCACTCCTGTGCAACCGAGGCGGGTCAGCGGGGCCTGCTCCCTCAAAGCCCCCAGTGACACCAGCCACCCTGTCAGCCCGGGCTCAGCACTCTGGGGCCTCCCATTTGGTCCCATGGGCCCCCAAGCTAGTTAGTGGCTGCAGGTAGGCTACCGGGGATCCCCTGCTCCCTCACAGACTCCAGAACAGGGCGTAGGGGGCACTCACTGCTCGAGGACGCGGAGCTGTTCACCCTTCTCGAAACCCAGGTCTCCATCGTGAGAGGGCTCATAGCTGTGCAGGGCGATAACCAGGTTGTCTGTAACGACAGGGGACATCAGGGAGAACCCTCCTGGGACTGGCAGGGAGCATAGCGGTCTGGAGCTGCAGGGCAGGGAACAAGACTGGGGACAAGAGAGGAAGGACCAGGTAGAGGGCAGGTGGGAAAGAGATGGAAGATGACAGCCAAGGGTCCACAGGCCTTGTCTCTCAGGCCCTGCTGGTTGGGGTCACCTTGCAGTGGGGAGGCTGGCGGATTGGAGCCCTCGTAGGTGACCAGTGGATCCCGCACCTCAGAGCCATTTCGGATGGGCAGCTGTGGAGTGGGGGGATTAGGTTGAGGTCAGAGAGCAGAAGACTGGGTCAGACCCTGGCTCCCTTCCTCCCTGCCTTGTTCACTTCTCCAGCTCAGCTGGGTCTTAGCCCTGAATTTTTATTTTTTATTTTTTGAGTTGGAGTCTCACTCTGTCACCCAGACTGGAGTGCAGTGGCCGTTCCCGGCCACCGCAGCCTCGACCTGCTGGGCTCCGGCAATCCTTCCACCTCAGCCTTCCAAGTAGCTGGAATTACAGGCGTGTGCTACCACGCCCGGCTGATTTTTTTTTTTATTGGAGAGATGAGGTCTCGCTGCCCAGGCGGGTCTCGAACCCTTGGGCTCAGGCAATCCATTCACCTCAGCCTCCCAAAGGTTAGCCCTGAGTTTACCAACTACTTGCTGTGTAACCTTAGGAGAGTTCCTTCCCCTCTCTGGGTCTCTTTTCTTTCTGTATTTCGGGGAGGAGACGACTCTGTTACTTCAAGGGCCTATCGTAGTGGTCTATTTCTTTCTCCTGGGTTGCACACTCCACCCAACTCCCTCACCAAGGCCCCTGTCTTGCCTCTTACCGGGGCCTTGCTATCCAGCGAGACTATGGGATAATGGCAGTTCTCACACACATCGATGTTTTCCATCCAGTCATCTTCAGGGTTTGAGCTGCAGCCACAGCCCATGGTCCCTAAAGGGATGGAGAGGGGGCTGAAGGGGCTTCCCCAAGATCTCCTCCCCCAACATCAGACATCCAAAAGTACCTGAGATTGTCAGATCCCGGAACCCCCATTCACTAGCCTCAGAAAATGGGGGATCCTAGCCCCTGACTGATGCTCCCTCGGAGTCTTCCTTCAGGCTACAAGTAAGTTCACATGAGGCCTTAGGCCCAGGCAGAGCCCTAGGCCCCGCCCTCGCACCTGGGATGGGCAAACTGCCACAGGCACCTTTGTGAGTTTAGTTACCCACTTCCTGCCTCTCCTCTCCTACTGACAGTCCCCCAAGTTGGGGGACTACCTCCTAGAGATTACACACTTCCCCAAGCCCTGATGGAAACCTAACTTTTGATCAGCTTCTCCCCCACAGGAGAGGTGTGCGTGCCCCACCTCCTAATTATAATTCCCCTGTCTGGCCTAGGAAACTCAGTAAGAGATTCCTGCTCTCAAAAGTCAGCCATCAGACCTCTGCACCCTCCACCTCACCCCCTCCACCCCGTGTCATACAGTCTCTGTCAGAAGGTTCCTTCAAACAGGGTCTCGCTTCTCCACAGCTGAAAACCCCTCGGTGGCCCTGTTGGCCATAACTTTTTTGTTTGCCTGTTTTAGCAGTGGAAATTTTTTGTCAGGCGAAATCAAGCAGAACCCCACAGATAAAGCAGCTGTTTTGCTTGAAGCAGAGTGGGGGCCTCCTTCCCTAGGGCTGCTCCTCAGAGCTGCTTGGAAAGCACTAGTCCTCAGAGAAAGTGTGATTTACCATGCATTTGAGATGCTTTATAGCAAGATTAAATCCACCTACTCAGTCTTTTCAGTTGGGCACGCGCACGCGCGCGCACACACACACACACACACACACACACACACACACACACACACACACACACACACACACTCTTCCCCATACATTCACATGGCCTGTGTTCTGAGCTACTCTTGTCTTTCCCACCCATGCTGTTTCTTACTTCACACCTTCTGATTGTGGTTCCCCCACCTTGAAATGCTCTCTTTCAACTGTCTGCTCAAATTTCAAGGCTTCTGTGAAGGCTTCCCTCTCACCTCAGGCTCCTACAACATTCCACTTGGACCAAAATCAACTTAGGCTTGGAGTTCCATGATTACTGATTTCTGTGTCTGTCTCACTGCCTCTCCTGTCACTTGATGAGATTAGGGGTTCATCGGGCACAGAAGCTGTGCTTAATTTGTCTGAAAACCCCCAGCACCCAAAACTAGTTGTTAACAGATGTTGGCTGTTAATGTGGAGGATTAATGGACTGATACTCCCATCTGCAGAAATCTTAGAAATCGCCGGGCTCGGTGGCTCAGCCTGTAATCCCACGCCTTTGGGAGGCTGAGGTGAGTGGATTGCCTGAGCCCGCGGGTTTGAGACCCGCCTCGGCA
>NW_007067499.1:14243-16192 GCF_000164805.1 Carlito syrichta
TACAGGGGCCCCCCCATACCTGGCTAATTACCTCTGGTTTTCTTTTTTTTTTTTAGTTAGTGTCTCACTCTGTCACCCAGGCTGGAGTGTAGTGGCCGCTCACAGCCACCGCAACCTTGGCTTGCTGGGCTCAGGTGATCCTTCTACCCCAGCCTTCCAAGTAGCTGGAAACACAGGCTTGCGTCACCATGTCCAGCTATTTTTTTTTAACTTTAGTATAGAGACGAGGTCTCACCAGTTGCCTAGGCTGGTCTCAAACCCCTGGGCTCCAGCAATCCTCTTGCCTTTGCCTCCCAAAATGCTGGGATTACAGGCATGAGCCACTGCGCTTGGTAATTACCGCTGATTTTCGATGAGCAAACTGAAGCCGAGGAAGGCATGCCTAAAGTCACACAACCTACTCGGGGCAGAGCAAAGCTAGAGTTGACAATCTGTGCTGGGTCTAAGTGGAGGTGGGTGGGAGCCCTGAAGGTTTCTGGCTAGAGAACTCAGAAGACAGGGCCCAGAGTCAGAGAGACCTAAGTTCAAATCCTAATTCTTCTGACAGTGACTGTGTGACTTTGCTAAAATCATTCTTCCTAAGCCTCACTTTTCCTCTCCTGTCAAATGGGGATCATCATCCATTTCTCATAAGCGTTCATAAATGTTAGCTTAGCTGAGAGCTTGGGACTTACACCAGTGGCCGTTCTGCCCTATCAACTCCTGCTTTGGAGGGTGGGAGAATAGGACTGGTAATAATCCTCTTTGGTTTAGGCTCATGTTTCTTTTTCTTTTTTTTTTTTTTGAGTTGGAGTCTCACTCTGTTGTCAAGACTGGAGTGCAGTGGCATGCTCACAGCCACCACAGCCTCGACCTACTGAGCTCAGGTGATCCTTCCATCTCAGTCTTCCTTTTTTTTTTTTTTTTTGAGTTGGAGTCTCATTCTGTTGCCCATACTGGAGTGCAGTGGCCACTCCCGGCCACCGCAGCCTCAACTTGCTGGGCTCTGGCGATCCTTCCGCCTCAGCCTTACGAGTAGCTGGAATTACAGGCATGCGCTACCACGCCCAGCTGAGTTTTTTATTTATTGTAGAGATGAGGTCTCGCTGCCCAGGCGGGTCTCGAACCCGCGGGTTCAGGCAGTCCACTCACCTCAGCCTCCCAAAGGTGCAGGATTACAGGCTGAGCCGCTGAGCCACTGTGCCTGGCTCCACCTTGGTCTTTCGAGTAGCTGGAACTACAGGCATGCAGCACCATGCCCAGCTAATTTTTTTTTATTTACTGTAGAGACGAGGTCTCATCAAGTTATCCAGGCTGGTCTCAAACCCCTGGGTCAGGCAGTCCTCTTGCCTCAGCCTCCCAAAGTGCTGGGATTACACAATTGAGCCACCGCACCCAGTTAGGCTCATGTTTCTTTTTTTTTTTTCTTTTTGAGTTGTAGTCTCACTTTGTCACACAAACTGGAGTGCAGTGGCATGCTCGAGGCCACCCCAGCATCAACATGCTAGGCTCCAGCGATCCTTCCACCTCAGCCTTCCAAGTAGCTGGACTACTACGGGCTACTATGCCCAGCTAATTTTCTATTTATTGTAAAGACGAGGTCTCACCAAGTTACCCGGGCTGATCTCTAACCCGCAGGCTCAGGCAATCCACTCGCCTTGGCTTCCCAAAGTGCTGGGATTACAGGCTGAGCCACCGAGTCTGGCTGCTCATGTTTTTTTTTGTTTTTTTTTTTTTTGAGTTGGAGTCTTACTCTGTCACCCAAACTGGAGTGCAGTGGCCGCTCCGGCCACCACAGCCTCGACCTGCTGGGCTCCAGCGATCCTTCAGCCTCAGCCTTCCAAGTAGCCAGAATTACAGGCATGTGCTACCACACTGGTTGATTTTTTGATTTATTGTAGAGATGAGGTCTTGCTGCCCAGGCGGGTCTCGAACCCGCGGGCTCAGGCAATCCACTCAACTCAGCCTCC
>NW_007067499.1:16212-19113 GCF_000164805.1 Carlito syrichta
TCACCTCAGCCTCCCAAAGGCGCGGGATTACAGGCTGAGCCACCGAGCCCGGCTGCTCATGTTTCTTAAACGGAGACATTCATAGCCTCCCACAGGTTCCGGAAGTCACAGTGTATGTCTTCCCAGAAGATGAGTATTACCTGACCTTATTCATATAAGTTAAACAAACATGGGCCTATTCTAAATGAAAATGCAAACTAAGGCGGGCTCGGTGGCTCAGCCTATAATCCCGTGCCTTGGGAGACTGAGGTGAGTGGATTGCCTGAGCCCGCGGGTTTGAGACTCGCCTGGGCAACTTGGTGACACCTCATCTCCATAATAAATCAAATAATTAGCTGGGCGTGGTAGCGCGCGCCTGTAGTTCCAGCTACTTGGAAGGCTGAGGCGGAAGGATCGCCAGAGCCCAGCAGGTCGAGTCTGCGGTGGCCAGGAGCAGCCACTGCACTCCAGTCTGGGTGACAGAGTGTAACTCTAACTCAAAAAAAAAAAAAAGTCATTTATGGCTCTGGTCTAGCAGGATTTATCAAATGGCTACCTGTCCCCAGGTCTCCTAATAGTGGGGGAAGGAAACTGAATATGTACCTTTTTCCTTGAAAGTCTCTTGACTTGGCTTAAAATCATGTATAGTTTTCATTTTCTACAGGTGCACACCACCATGCCCGCATAATTTTTGATTATTGTAGAGACGAGGTCTTGCCAAGTTGCCTGGGCTGGTCTCGAATCCCCAGGCTCAAGCAATCCACTGCCTCGGCCTCCCAAAGTGCTGGGATTCCAGGCTGAGCCACCGAACCCAGCCTTATTTTATTTATTTATTTATTTGAGTTGAAGTCTCACTCTTGCCCAGGCTGGAGTGCAGTGGCACACTCATGGCCACCACAGCCTCCACCGGCTGGGCTCAGGTGATCTTTCCACCTCAGCCTTCCAAGTAGCTGGAACTACAAGCACGCACCACCATGCCTGGCTAATTTTTTGATTTGTTATAGAGACGAGGTCTCACCATGTTGCTCAGGCTGGTCTCGAACCCATGGACTCAGGCAACCCTTTTACCTCAACCTCTCAAAGTGGGATGAGCCACTGCACCCAGCCCCAACTTTTTATTTTATTTTAGTTTTTATTGTTTTGTGAGGCGAAATCTCGATATGTCGCCCAGGCTGACTTTGAACTCCTGGCCTCAAGTGATCCTCCTGCCTCAGTCTCTCAAAGTGCTGGGATTGCAGGCATAAACCACCATGCTAAGCCTGCAAATGACTTTCTGATTGCTAATTTTATTTATATATTTATTTGTTAGTACTTACAAAAGGTTGTTTTGTGGAAATGGGGTCTTGCTGTGTTTCCCAGGCTGGTCTCAAACTCCTGGATTCAATAGATCCTCCCACATCGGCCTCTCAAAGTGCTGCGATTATAGTATTAGCCACAGTACCCAGTCTTCACTGTTAATTTTATTATGGCCTAGAAGTGGTTAGCAGTAAAAGCTCTCAGGAAAGGACAGATAGCAACCTGGAGCCAGCCTAAGATGAACTGAGCTGTCTGGTAACGTAGTGAGCATCCTGTTTGGGATATTCAAACGGGCCTTGGAAAACCACAAGTTGCTGTAGAGAGAATACCAACATCAGATAGAGTGTGAGTTTAGATCAGTAAGATCTCTTCCACACTGGAAGCTTTAGCAAAAAAAAAAAAGAGAAAGATGGGAAATCTGGGGGGGTTAGGAAGAGGGGATGAACTAGGGTGCAGCGGTGAGGAGAGGCCAGTAGAACAGGCAAAAGGAATCTAGGCTGGAGACCAAAGGACTGAAAGCTAGTTCCTAGTTCAGGCTGGGCTCTGGTGGGAGGAAAAGAAGCCACAAGACATTGGGCTAACGTTCAAGAGAAGATGCAGGTAGGACCTGTATCCTGGACTGAATCTGGGCCCATCAGAAAGTACCTGACAGCCAGGCATGGTGGCTTACGCCTGTAATCCCACAACATTGGGAGGCAGAGGCAGGAGGACTGCCTGAGCCCAGGGGTCAGAGACCAGCCTGAGCAACTTGGTGAAAACTTGTCTCCATAATAAATCAGAAAAGTTAGCCGGACATGGTGGCATGCGCCTGTAGTTCCAGCTTCTTGGAAGGCTGAGGCGAAAGGATTGCCTGAGCCCAGCAGGTGGAGGCTGCAGCGGTCATGAGCACCCCATTGCGCTCCACCCTGGGCAACAAAGTGAGACTCTAACTCAAAAAAAGAAAAAAAAGAAAGTACCTAACGTCCTTTAAGACTAAGGCCAAAAGTGAGAAAAAGGCTGTGTTAAATTAGCCAAGAGGGGCCAGGTGCAGTGGTTCACACCTATAATCCCAGCACTTTGGGAGACTGAGATGAGCCCATGGGTTCAAGACCAGCCTAGTCAACCTGGCGACACCTCATCTCTACGGTAAATCAAAAAATTAGCCCGGCATAGTGGCACGTGCCTATAGTCCTAGCTACTTAGGAGGCTGAGGTGGAAGGATTGCCTGAGCCCAGCAGGTCGAGTCTGTGGTGGCCATGAGCATGCCACTACACTCCAGCTTGGGCGAGTGAGACTCCAAATAAAAAAAAAAAAAAGAAAGAAAGTAAAGAAAACAAGAAAATTAGCATCTAAACAAGGTTGTTCAAACTCCTGAGACCCTTGGAAGGAAGAGGTAGTGAAGGGTGGGAAATGGTAGAAAAGTCCTTGAGAGAGAAGGATTAGAAAGCACTAATGCAATACATCAGCCTAAAAAAAATAATAATTTTTTTCGGGACCTGCCTGGGCAGCGAGACCTCATCTCTACAATAAATAAAAAAAATCAGCCGGACGTGGTAGCGCTTGCCTGTAATTCCAGCTACTTGGAAGGCTGAGGCGGAAGGATCGCCGGAGCCCAGCAAGTTTAGGCTGCGGTGGCCGAGCGCGCCC
>NW_007067499.1:19223-19981 GCF_000164805.1 Carlito syrichta
TTTTTTATTTATTGTAGAGACGAGGTCTCACCAAGTTGCCCAGGCTGGTCTTGAACCCCCAGGCTCAGGTAATCCTCTCGCCTTGACTCCCAAAGTGCTGGGATTACAGGCTGTGCCACTGGAACTGATTTTTAAAATCCCAGATGGGTGAAGCTCCTAGACTAGATTTTGTGATCCTAGGGTTGTTTAGGAATCATACCACAATGAGTTCTGATTCTTGCAGACTCGCTCACTGTATCAGCTCTATAGACATTATCTGACCAGACCCAAACTGAGTTTTGTCACCTTTAAAAAATTTTTGGCTGGGCTCGGTGGCTCAGCCTATAATCCCAGCACTTTGGGAGGTGGAAACGAGAGGATTGCCTGAGCCCACAGGTTCGATAGCAGCCTGGGCAACTTGGTAAGACGTCATCTCTACAATAAATTAAAAAAAAAATGCGGCCATTAAAGAAAGGCAAAATCATGAACTTCACAGCAAGCTGGATGGACTTAGAGTGTATAATACTGTGTGGTGATGTATCACAGAAACAAAGAACTTAGTGTCACATGCTCTCACTCATAAGTGGACCTTGAACAATTATCATAACACTATAAGGAAAAGATTGGCAGTAGTGGGAAACTGCCGGGGGTGGGGTGGGATTGACAGTAGTGGGAATCTGCCAGGGTAGGGGGGGTATACTTCATCAACAAGGGTACCTGAGTCGGGCTCGGTGGCTCAGCCTGTAATCCCAGCACTTTGGGAGGCTGAGGTGAGTGGA
>NW_007067499.1:21050-24519 GCF_000164805.1 Carlito syrichta
AAAAAAAATCAGCCGGGGCGTGGTAGCGCATGCCTATAATTCTGGTTACTTGGAAGGCTGAGGCGGAAGGATCGCCAGAGTCCAGCAGGTCGAGGCTGCGGTGGTCGGGAGCAGTCACTGCACTCCTGTCTGGGCGACAGAGTGAGACTCCAACTCAAAAAAAAAAAGAAAGGCTGAGGTGGAAGGATCACTTGAGCCCAGTAGGTTGAGACTATGGTGGCCATGGGCGTGCCACTGCACTCCAGGGCGACAGAGTGAGACTCTGACTAATAATAATAATAATAATAATAATAATAATTTCTGCTTAGTGTGGTGACTCATGCTTGTAATCCCAGCACATTGGGAGGCCAAAGTGGGAGGAGTGCTTGAGTCCAGGAGTTCGAGACTAACCTGGGCAACAGAGCAAGACTTCATCTCTACAAAAAATAAGAAAATTAGCTAGGCATGGAGGTGCTCACCTGTAGTTCCAGCTACTCGAGAGGCTGAGGTGAAAGGTCGCCTTAGCCCAAGAGGTCAAGGCTGCAGTGAGTCATGATAGTACCCCTGTGCTTCCAGTCTGGGCAACAGAGGGAAACCCTGACTCGAAAAAAACATATTTTTTTTTAGGGCAACACCTTTCCTTCCCTAACTATAGACATACTGATTTAGTGAACACTCTGTCTAAAATGTGTGCCAGTTTCTTCTCTGAGTTTTCTGGGCCAATGCTTTATATCAAGAACAGACAGGCAAGAATACATTTCTTTCAGGGATCATTTCTATAGTTCTTTACTAGAAAAGTTTCTCTGAATGTGTAGAGCTACAAAAAGAATTAAAAAAGAACAGGCAGGGTATTCTACCGCAGACCATTGTTGTATGCCAGGCCACCTTGTGGCAAAATCTGTCAGAAATCATTTAAAACATTTTCTTGGCCTTTGCCTCTGACCAAGACTTGGATGCATCTGTTCAACGAAGGGCCTGAGTTGTGGGTGCCCACACTGGAGCCTTATCACAATATTCACGATTAGAGTGGCAGGCATTGTAAATAACGTCTAGTTTGATATAATGCCTTTTTTTTTTTTTTCTGAGTTGAAGTCTCCCTCTGTCACTCCTGGCCACTGCAGCCTCGACCTGCTGGGCTCCTGGCCACTCCTGGCCACTGCAGCCTCGACCTGCTGGGCTCCGGCGATCCTTCCGCCTCAGCCTTCCAAGTAGCTGGAACTACAGGCACGCGTTACCACACCTGGCTAATTTTTTTGATTTATTGTAGAGATGAGGTCTCGCCTGCCCAGGCGTGTCTCGAACCCGTAGGCTCAGGCAATCCACTCACCTCAGCCTCCCAAAGGCGCGGGATTACAGGTTGAGCCACCGAGCCCGGCCCTTTTTTCTTTTTTAAAGATAGAGTCTCACGTTTCACTCTGTCACTTTCCAAAGTGCTGGTGTTACATGCCAGGCGTGGTGGCTCATGCCTGTAATCCCAGCACTTTGGGAAGTGGAGGCGAGAGGATTACCTGAGCCCAGGGACTTGAGACCAGCCTGGGCAATTTGGCAAGACCTTGTCTCTACAATAAATTTAAAAAATTAGCTGGGCATGGTGGTATGCATCTGTAGTTCCAGCTACTTGGAAGGCTGAAACAGAAGAATCACCTGAGCCCAGCAGGTCAAGACTGTGGTAGTCATAATTGTGCCACTGCACTCCAGATTGGGTGGCAGAGTAGAGACTCCAACTCAAAAAAAAACTAATGAAATGCTGGGATTACAGGCATGAGCCACTGAGCGCAGCCTACACTCGGCTTTAATACCTCTTTTGATTAAACTCTGTGACTTTTGCAATAGGAAAAAAAAACCTTAAGCACTTCATTTTGTGCCTGAGCCTGCGGGTGCGAGATCCGCCTGGGCAACTTGGTGAGACCTCATCTCTACAATAAAATCAAAAATTAGCTGGGCATGGTAGTGCGCACCTGTAGTTCCAGCTACTTGGAAGGCTGAGGCGGAAGGATTGCCGGAGCCCAGCAGGTCGAGGCTGCGGTGGCCAGGAGTGGCCACTGCGCTCCAGTCTGGGTGACAGAGTGAGACTCCAACTCCAAAAAAAAAAAAAAAAAATCCAGCTTTAAAAACAACAACAACAAAACTTTAGGGCTATTGCCTTGCTAGACTCTGGGTGGCCATGTACTTTTTGAGCTATGGCTGTCACCATGCTTCCTGGCTTTGGTCCCCCTCCCCTACCATGCTTTGGGAGGTAGAGGTGAGAGGATTGCCTAAGCCCAGGCATTTGAGACCAGCCTGGGCAACTTGGCAAGATCTTGTCTCTACAATCAATCAAAACATTAGCCAGGTATAGTGGCGCGCTTGTGCTTCCATCTACTTGGAAAGCTGAGGTAGAAGGATTGCCTGAGCCTAGCAGGTGGAAGCTGTGGTGGCCGTGAGTATGCCACTGCACTCCAGTCTGGGTGACATAGTGGTACTCTGACTCAAAATTTAAGAAAAACTCATTTTATACGAAAACAAGACGGATTTATTTTTATAAATTTGGAGTGACTTGAACATCGAACTGATTCTGCTAGCTAATTGCTGCTACAAATAAGGGCAACTATTCAAATTGGTATTTTAATTAATTAATTAATTAATTATGAGTCAGGGTCTCGCTCTGTCACCCAGGTGGGGTACAGTGGCACAATCATGGCTCACTACAGTCTCGAACTCCTGGGCTCAAGTGATCCTTCTGCCTCAACCTCCCAAGTAGCTGGGACTACAGGAGTGATCCACTGTGCCCAGCCTTGAATTGGTATTTTAGTAGAAGTCCCCTAACCAAGAACTTGTATGTGCCTAATAATCCTTTTGCTAAGTCCCTTCCTTGGGTAGTTCTGTATGCATTTTGCATAATGGGAGTTTTATCAGGATGAAGCCTGACTTACAGCTTGGCAATCCACATCACTTTATGGAAGTTTCTGGGAATCTGCAGGATATGGAGGCTCGGCTTACCACGTTCATGTCATTCAACCCACGTTGAATCCCAAGGTGTCCTAATTGCCCACTGGCGGAGGGCCTTTGGGTAGGTTACTAAACCTCTCTGAGCCTGCCTCAGTTCCTTCACCTGCAAAATGGGTATGCAAACAGTACCAGTATCTAGGGCTGTTGTGAGCATTGTATGTGATTTATAGATGATTCCATACAATAAAAATGCTTAACCTGGTGCTTGGTACACAGTCAGAACTAAGTAAATGAGATGATTGTTATTTGAGGCTAGCATGGGCGTTTTGTTACCTTGGCCTTAAACATCTTCCAGGCTAGAATGATCACTTTCATTTTCCTTTCTGATTTTTGGCACTTCTACCGACTACCTTTTCACCTTTGATATATTTGCCTAAAATGAAACATCAGTGAATCCAACCACAAATAGAAGTTATAAACAGTGAGCAGTGAAATAAACACATAAGCCGGGCTCGGTGGCTCAGCCTATAATCCTGCACCTTTGGGAGGCTGAGGTGAGTGG
>NW_007067499.1:24805-27624 GCF_000164805.1 Carlito syrichta
CTCTACCTGCTGGGCTCAGGTGATCCTTCCACCTCAGCCTTCCAAGTAGCTGAAACTTCAGGTACATGCCACCACGCCCAGCTAATTATTTTTAAATTTTATTGTGGAGATGAAGTCTCACCATGTTGCCCAGGTCAGTCTCGCGCCATTGTGCCCGACTTCATTTTCTTTTTTAAATTTTTATTATTTATTTCTTTTTCTTTTTCTTTTTTGAGTTGGAGTCTCACTCTGTCGCCCAGGCTGAAGTGCAGTGGCACACTCATGGCCACCCCAGTGTCGACCTGCTGGGCTCCAGCAATCCTTCCACCTCAGCCTTCCAAATAGCTGGAACTACAGGCACTTGCCTCCATACCTGGCTAATTTGTGTGTGTGTGTGTGTGTGTGTGTGTGTGTGTGTGTGTGTGTGTGTGTGTGTGTGTGTGTTGGAGTCTCATGCTTGTAACTCAGGCTGGAGTGCAGTGGCATGTTCACAGCCACCGCAGCCTCGACCTGCTGGGCGTAAGTGATACTTCTGTCTCAGTCTTCCAAATAGTAATTTTTTGATATATTGTAGAGATGAGGTCTCCCCAAGTTGCCCAAGCTGGTCTCAAACCCGTGGACTCAGGCAGTCCTCTCACCTCGGCCTCCCAAAATGCTGGGATTATAGGTGTGAGCCACTGCACCTGGCTGGTAACTTCATTTTCACAGGAGAAAGTACAGCCTGTCGTTGGCTTGCTGATCAATAATATCTGTGACTGCCAATAACACGGCAACACAAGACAGTCACATTTGCCAGGAAGTAGCATCTCAAAGTCACCACCATTACCATTACCATTTGCCAAGCTAACGTTAGCTAAAACTGTCCAAAAGATGAGGCAGAGATCCATGGACTTAGTGGAAAGACATCCCAGATACAACATGGCAAGCCAGTTACGGGACAGAATGTAGAGCGTAAGCCTATTTGCATTTAACTATGTGTGTCTAGGGGGTTCTTTTAAGTCAGATTCTGTGCTAAGCCTTTATTTTTATTATTTCATATAATTCTCATAACAAGCCTATGAAGTAGATGCTATTATTATCATCCCATTTCACAAATGCAAAAACTGAGGCCCAAGTGGGGTAAAGTGATTTGTCTGAAGCCCCATAACAAACAAATGAGCGGTGGGGTTGCAAGCTGAACCCTGGTCTGCCTGCTCCAGAGACTAGACTCTTAACTACTGCAGTTTTCTGTAGCCATCCATGAGAAAATCTGGAAGGACAAACACCAAACTGAGCACCTCTGAGAAGTGGAATTGGAAGAGTGAAATGCATGTCTTGCATTTCTTTATATGCCTGTGTATTCTTTGAATTTTCTTTCTTTCTTTTTTGAGTTGGAGTCTCACTCTGTCTCCCAGGCTAGAGTGTAGTGTCACCATAACAGCCACCGCAGCCTCGACCTGCTGAGTTCAGGCGATCCTTCCGTCTCAGCCTCCCAAGTAGCTGGTACCAAGGCGTGCACCAGCATGCCAAACTAATTTTTTTTTTTTATTTATTTATTGTAGAGACAAGGTCACACTAAATTGCCCAGGCTGGTCTCAAACCACTGGGTTCAGGTAATCCTCTCACCTCAGCCTTCCAAAGTACTGGGATTACAGGCCTGAGACACCGGGCCCAGCTGTTTGAATTTTGTTTGAAGTCTCAGTGCGTTGTGATTGGGCCACTGTGCTCCAGTCTGGGTGACAAAGTGAGACCCCCAATTCAAAAAACAAACCAACAAAAAAACTCAACCACCATGCTAATTTTGCAACTGAAAACAATAGCAACAACCACAAAACACCAGTAGCACAAAAACTGCCAAGAGACTGAATCGCCTGAGAAGAACCAACTGTACAGCCTGCCCTGCCCTTCCACTCCTCACCTTGCTTCAGAAGGTGTTACATGAAATAGGTGACACAGGCTAGGCTCAGTGGCTCACGCCTGTAATCCCAGCACTTTGAGAGGCGGAGACAAGAGCATTGCCTGAGCTCATGGGTTCAAGACCAGCCTGGGCAGCATGAAGAGACCTCATCTCTACGATAAATCAAAAAATTAGCCAGGCATGGTGGTGCACGCCTGTAGTTCCAGCTACCTGGAAAGCTGAGGCAGAAGGATCACCTGAGCCCAGCAGGTCGACACTGCCGTGGCCGTGAGCATGCCTCTGCCCTCCAACCTGGGTGACAGAGTGAGACTCCAACTCAAAAAAAAAAAAATCTCAGAAGGACTCCCCAGGGAAGCTGAATTTATTTTGTCTAATCCAGTGTTTCCTCAACTTCCTTGGTCATAGACCCTTTTTTCCTGTGTGTCCTATTCCTTTTTTTTTTTTTTTTTTTTTTTTTGTAGAGATGGGGTCTCGCTGCCCAGGCAGGTCTCAAACCCGAGGGCTCAGGCAAATCCACTCACCTCAGCCTCTCAAAGGCAGGGGATTACAGGCTGAGCCACCGAGCCCAGCTCCTTCTGAGCTTTAACGAGCTAGCATTAACATGAAGATGGGCCAGAGTTTGTAGCTGAGGCCGTGTTTGATTTGACCTCAGGGCCCTTTTCTTTCCAGGTGCCTCATGGAACTGGTGCTCCTTAGCACAAGCTTTGGAAATTCAACTCCAAGTTCTTTAACTATTGATTGATGGATTGATTTTGTCAGGTCTCACTCTGTCTCCCAGGATGGAGTGCAGTGGCATGATCCCAGTTTACCTCAGCCTTGACCTCCCAGGCTCAGGGATCGGGTCATCCTTCTGTCTTAGCCTTCCAAGTAACTGGAAGTATAGGTACATGCCACCACCACTCATTTTTTTTTTGAGTTGGAGTCTCACTCTGTCGCCCAGACT
>NW_007067499.1:27695-38687 GCF_000164805.1 Carlito syrichta
GCCCAGGTGGGTCTCGAACCCACGGGCTCAGGCAATCCACTCACCTCAGCCTCCCAAGGCGCGGGATTACAGGCTGAGCCACTGAGCCCGGCTCACTACTCATTTTTAAAATGTTTGGGTTTCCCTAAATTGCCCAGGGTCGTCTTGAACTCCAGGGTTCAAGCTTCCCAAATTGTTGGGATTTGAGTGTGAGCCACCACACCCAGCCTTATTTATTTATTTATGTATTTATTTATTTGTTTGTTTTTGAGTTGGAGTCTCACTCTGTCACCCAGACTGGAGTGCAGTGGCACGTTCCTGGCCACCACAGCCTTGACCTGCTGGGCTCTGGCAATCCTTCTGCCTCAGCCTTCCAACTAGCCGGAACTATAGGCGCATGCTACCATGCCTGGTTAATTTTTGATTTATTGTAGAGATGAGGTCTCACCAAGTTGCCTGGATGGGTCTTGAACTCGCAGGCTCAGGCAATCCACTCATCTCAGCCTCCCAAAGCTGTGGGATTACGGGTTGAGCCACCAAGCCCGGCCTACTTCTTTATTTATTAGAGCAAAGTCTCACTCTTTTACCCAGCCTGGAGTACAGTGCCATGAACTTAGCTCACTGCAACCTCAAACTCCTAGCTTGGGATACTTTAAAATCAATATTGAGGTTTGTTGTTAGAGGCCACATTCCTAGATGGTATGTTAGTCACTTACATCCCCCACCCTCTCACCACCCTCCCACCCTCTTTCACAATTGCTTTCCCTGATTTGAGCTTGACCTTGAAGCCATCGTCTTGTGGGTGTGTGTATGGAATCATAGAATCCAGTTTGTGTGTGGTTTTTTGTTTGTTTGTTTGTTGAGTTGGTGTCTCACTCTGTCGTCCAGGATGGAGTGCAGTAGCACACTCATGGTCACCGTAGCCTTAACCTGCTGGGCTCAGGCAGTCCTTCCGCCTCAGCCTTCCAAGTAGCGAGGACTACAGGTGCACGCCACCATGCCCCGTTAATTTTTTAATTTATTGTAGGGACAAGGTCCTGCCAAGTTTCCCAGGCTGGTCTCAAACCCCTGGGCTCAGGCAATCCTCTTGCCTCTGCCTCCCTAAGTGCTGAGATTACAGGCGAGAGCCACTATGCCCAGTCCAATTTGTGTTTTATGTGTAGTCCCTGCCTCTGCCTCTGAACTCTGGGCATCTCTGGACACATACTTTCCCTGTGCCAATATGTATTGTATATCGTGTTTCTGATACAGTGTATGTGTATGTGGGGGTGTATGACTGTTTGAGAGACCCTCTTGTAAGACAGACCCTGTGACCCAGCTCAGAATCCAGTCTGTCTGAGTTTTCTCACACTCCTCACACTGTATACAGGAAACAAGCTAATTTGCAAAGCCACACCACAAGTGTAAGCGAATGGGTGGTTCACTGGCCTGCCAGGGCACTGAGTGGGTGTACTTCTGGGTGTGGACAGCCCTCCCTTTGGTGTATCATTTTCAGGGGAAGGGGGGTGCCTCATCCCCCTTAAGCACCTACTATGTGTCAGGCACATCACTGTTATTTTCTCTTTGATTTTCCTGTGAGGGAGGGATCTATCATTGCCTCTTTACAGAGAAGTAAACAGAAGCTCACAGAAATGAAGCTCAAGGAAATGGCAGACCCGGAATTGTACCTGGGTCTGGCTGACTCTGAAATGCTTGTTTTTTGTACCACACCACACCAGTAGGCCCTCTTGCCTTCGGCCTTGCTCTGAGGTCCCTGCCCTCATGGTACCCAAGGAACAGAAGAACTCAGGGACAGTGGCCTTGGCTTCATGTCCTGGGCACTCTCCAAAATGGGCCTTTGTCCTTCTCAGAACAGCCTTGACTTCCAGGAAGCTTTCCAGATCCCCTTGAGGGAAGCCTTCTCCCCTACTCTGAACCAGCCTTCGGCCTGTTATTGGCCCCTATCCACTTGGCCCTTTCTCCCTTTGTGAAGAGCCTCTGTTCCTGAGCCCCAAGGATGAGGGACCCTGTTGGATTAATTCACAGGGCTGGGGGAAGGGAACCGCTTATGCCTGTCCAGGAGTGGATGAACTTTCCCAAGCACAGGGAGAGCCAGCGTGTGCCTCAGCCCCCACTACAGGCCTAGGAGCCGGAGACAGGAGAAAGGCTGGGACATGCTGACTAGATGGAAAGTGTGTGTCAAGAAAAACTCCAAAGAAGAAAGGACACCTGGAAAGTCTGGCTGAGGTGGGGACTCCCCCCGAACATTGAAGGCTCAGAGTTAAAAAGTGAGGGGTGAGCAGGTAACTGAAGATGCCCTCTTGGGCCTCCGCCTCTCTGGGGTTTGAAGCAGGAGAATCAGCTAAGCCAACTGCCCTACACATGTAGGGTGACTGAAGGGGGAGGGAGTGGTGGGGGAGGACATCCTGCTGTGACACTTGGCAGGGGCCAGAATGGCAACTTTCCAGATGGGAGTTCAGCAGTTCCTTGCCCAGTACACACTACCCCCCTGTCTGGGATAAAAATAGCCCTTCCTCTTCCCTTCTCCCATCATTCTCTTTCACCTCCAACTTTCCAGAGTTGGATCAGATATGTCCTTCCGCCCTGGAGACCCACCCAGATGCTAAAATCCCCTCACATGTCCACACACTCCCCTCAGGAGATGCCTCCCTCTCTCAAGCGATATTGGTCACTGAGGCTAAAGTCACTCTTCACGTGGCCATCTTGATGCTCTGGGTGACTCGCTCTCTCTCTATCTCCCTCTCTTTCGATTCTTGTCACTGGGGTCTGTCCCAGGAACCAGCAGGATTCCTGGGTCCCTGGACTAAAGCCCGTCCATCACCCTACTCCATGGGTGCAGGACCGCGGAGGCCGTCACTCTCTCCCAGGTCCCAGCTCCGCCATTGCCTTGCTGAGAGACTGTGGGCAGCAAGTGCCTTGCCTTCTCTGGCCTCAGGAGCTCATCCTCATGGACTGAGGGACCAGACTTGGTAATTTCTGAAGGCCTTTTTTTTTTTGAGTTGGAATCTCACTTTGTCACCCAGACTGGAGAGCAATCTCGACCTGCGGGGCTCAGGCTATCCTTCAGCCTCAGCCTTCAAGTAGCTGGCACTACAGGCACGTACCACCATGCCTGGCTAACTTTTTGATTTATTGTAGAGATGAGGTCTCGTCAAGTTACCCAGGCTGGTCTCGAACCCATGGGCTCAGGCAATTCTTTCACCGCGGCCTCCCAAAGTGCTGGGATTATAGGCATGAGCCACTGCGCCCAGCCTCGGAAGGCCTTTTAAATACCTGACAGTTCATACGCTGGGTATCCAAGAAACATGCTCCCAGGGAGGTGGGGGCTGTTGGTGGACAGGGTGGCAGAGGCAAGAGCCACCAACGTTGCAGGAAAGAAGTGATCCAGCTTCACTGCCTGCCTGCCACCTGACCTCCCACCTGACCCCATCTGTCTCCCAGCTTGAAGACCTGCTGCGTCCCTGGGGAACCTGGCCCCACACGCAGCAGCAGTCTTCTGCTGTGGGGTGTCCCACCACAGTCCCTAGACCCGTGCTCCAGGGCTTCTTACCTGCCCGGCCTGGGAGCTCTCTGGCCCCACTCACATGGTCCTTCTGGCCTAGCCTGGCTGCTGCCTGGACAGTCTCAGCTCCCCTCGCCGTTGCAGCCACCGCCTGTCTCTCTGCACCCACGTCCCACCCTGACTTCCTGCCTCCTCATGAGGGCTCCGCAACCAACCAGGCCCCAGCAGCCCAACCACAAGCCTCCAGCACCCCAAGCTTCCTGCCGCCATAGCCCCCCACCCCTCAGCCCCTGGGGGTCCCCTACATCTCCAGGCCAGGCCCTACTCCTACCCCCTAAGATTTGCACTTGGAGGTTTAAAGCTGAGGGGAAGGTGTTGGTGGACCCTCCCTTCTGCCCTCGGGGATGCACCTGAGCGAGAGATCCAAGGGCTGCCTTTGACCCCCGTGAGCTGGAAGCCTGCAGACACACATGCTGAGCTCACAGTGAAAGGCAGGTCGCTCCTCTGTTATAGTCTCAGAGCTGAGTGGCCCTTTTGTTTTAGTCCGATAGCAAAAGCAACATCCTCAGAGTCAGAGGAGAGGACAATATCCCCATTAAGCAGTTGGAGAGGCACCGCACATACCACAGTTAGATGTCGGGCTAAAACGCTGCTACAGTCAGCTGGAAGAACAATACCCATGTCGTCTCAGAGCACAGGACAATAGCTTTATTATAGTCAAGAGTCAGCTAAGGATGGGCCAACAGCCTGCTTACAGACAGAATACTGGACAGCAGCCTGTTTTCGAAGGTAGGCAGGACAACCCCACATCTTCAAGAGGGCATAGTGACATCCCCCACAGTAGTCAAAGGGCAGGACAATGCCCACTAATCATGGCCGGAGAGTCAGGTAGAGGCAAAGCCACAGCCTCTGGTAGAGGTGAAGGGCTTAGCCCCATCTCTTGCCACAGGTGGAAGGACAGAATAAACATGCCTGTCCAGGCACCCAGGTGCAGGCAGCAGACTGTCAGAACTTTCTGTTATAGGCAGGCGGCAAGACACTCATCACAAGCAGCAAGCAGGCCAAGAATTTCCCCTTCCCTTGGGGCCAAGCTGAGGGTGGCATACATCATAGGCTGAGGGCCAGGGCATCAGTGATGTGAGGAACCCCAGGTGGTCACTATCAGGCTCTAGAGCTCGGCCTTGACCTCAGCAGGAGGAAAGTGTAAATGCGTCAATGCCTGAGCTAGCGGGTGGGGTGAGGGGCGCCCACAGAGCATTGTTGGGGTTTGTGAGGTGGAAGCTGATACTGTGTGCATCTCAGCTGCGGAGGGAGGGGGGGCAGGAAATGGGTGGGGGAAGAGGAAGCCTGAGTTGGAAAGTCAGACAAAGAGGGTAACAGAGAAACAAAGGCTGAGAGATACCAAGTAAAAAACCTGCAGAGTGTTACAGAGCCTGAGTTGGGGCTCCAGGCCCGGTGCAGTGCCCAGCTGCCCTTGCAGTGTAAACCTGACCACTTCACAGGCCATCTCAGGGCCTGCACATAAGAATAACAAGCCTGAGGTGAGTGGAATGCCTGAGCCCACGGGTTCGAGACCCGCCTGGGCAACTTGACGAGACCTCATCTCTACAACAAATCAAAAATTAGCTGGGTGTGGTAGTGCACGCCTGTAGTTACAGCTACTTGGAAGGCTGAGTCGGAAGGATCGCCGGAGCCCAGCAGGTTGAGGCTGCAGTGGCTGGGAATGGCCACTGCACTCCAGTCTGGGCGACAGAGTGAGACTCCAACTCAAAAATAAATGAATAAAATAAATAAATAAATAAATAAAAGTATATCTACTTTATAAAAAAAAAGAAAAGAAAAGAATAACAAGCAACAGCTCACATTTACTGTATTAAGGAACCTCCTCAAGGTCTAATTGAAATAAACAGGGGCCGGGTACAGTGGTTCACGCCTGTAATCCCAACACTTTGGGAGGCAGAGGGGAGAAGACTGCCTGAACCCACGAGTTCGAGACCAGCCTGGACACCTTGGCGAGACCTCATCTCTACAATAAATAAAAAAAATTAGCTGGGTGTGGTAGCGCGCGCCTGTAGTTCCAGCTACTTGGAAGGCTGAGGCGGAAGGATCGCCGGAGCCCAGCAGGTCGAGGCTGCGGTGGCCGGGAGTGGCCACTGTACTCCAGTCTGGGCGACAGAGTGAGACTCCAACTCAAAAAAAAAAAGAAAAGAAATAAACAGGGAAGGCTAGGTATCGTATCGTGGCTCACACTTGTAATCTCAGCACTTTGGGAGGCCAAGGCTGCATGAGGCCAGGAGTTTGAGAACAGCCTGGGCAATACAGCAAGACCTACTCTCTACAAAACATTTTTAAAAAAATAGCTGAGCCAGGCTTGGTGGCTCAGTCTGTAATTCCACGCCTTTGGGAGGCTGAGGTGAGTGGATTGCCTGAGTCTGCGGGTTCGTGACCCGCCTAGGCAGCGAGACCTCATCTCTACAATAAATTAAAAAAAAAATCAACTGGGCGTTGTAGCGCATGCCTGTAATTCCGGCTACTTGGAAGGCTAAGGCAGAAGGATCGCCGGAGCCCAGCAGGCGAGGCTGTGGTGGCCGGGAGCAGCCACTGCACTCCAGTCTGGGCAACTGAGACTCCAACAAAAAAAAAAAAAAAAAAATAGCTGAAAGTGGTAGCTGATTTTTGTAGTCCTAACTACTAGGGAAAGGCTGATACAGGGGGATTGCTTGAGCCCAGGAGTTTGAGGCTGCAGTGAGCCAAGATTACACCATTGTACTCCAGCCCTGTCTTTAAAAAAAAAAGGAAGAAAGAAATGGGGGAGCTGGCTCTGAACCTAGGTCTACCAGATTCTGCATTCTTTTTCTTCAGCAGCACAATGTACCTAAGTCATCTCCCATGGGCCTACAGTGGACCAGGGTGGTCTCAGCGACAGATGACAGACAGATATGGGCCTTGCACTTGAATAAACGACTGCAGAGACCTTGATGGGAAGCACAGAGAGCATTTATTGGGAAGTTTGAGGGTCTGAGCTCTTCCCCTTCCCCCTTGCCAGCTGGGGCGGGAGACGCAATAGGAGCTGAGAAACTGGAGTGTGTCCCCAGCTCTTCCACCAGGTGCTGGCGCCTCTAGGGCATCCCTCCCATCCCCCTTCCCAGACAGGCAGGAAAGCAGCAGTGGGTGCAGCGCAGGTGGCCCTCAGCAGAGAGTGAAGCGTCGGGCGCTGATGTTCATGCGAGTGAGGCCCAGGTGTCGCAACGGCGGGGCCAAGGCCAGGCTGACCCCGGGTTCCAGCTCCAGCTCCAGCTCGGCCTCATCCAGTAGCTCCTGGTGCAGGTGGCAGGCTTGGTCCACCTTCAGCCGATGCAGCCGGGCCCGCAGCCGCAGCAACTGCCCGGCCAGCTGTCGGTCCTGAGCTTGCATCTCCCGCTGCGACCGAGAGGGGGCGTGAGCCTGCTGGACAGGCTCTTTGCCTCCCACCCTTCCTCCCTTCCTGCCAACACTGGGCCTTTGCACTAGCTGTGTCTGCTCCAGCCCCTTTTCACCTCAGCTTGATTCGTACCCATCCCTCAGATCTTTTCTTTTTTTTTTTTTTTTTGAGTTGGAGTCTCACTCAGTCGCCCAGAGTGGAGTGCAGTGGCTGCTCCCGGCCACCGCAGCCTTGCCTGCTGGACTTCGGCAATCCTTCCGCCTCAGCCTTCCAAGTAGCTGGAATTACAGGCGCGCGCTACCACGTCCGGTTAATTTTTTAGATTTATTGTAGAGCTGAGGTCTCGCCAAGTTGCCCAGGCGGGTCTTGAACCCCACAGGCTCAGGCAATCCACTCACCTCGGCCTCCCAAAGCGCTAGGATTACAGGCTGGTAAATCTAAAGTCCTGCATGTCACTCTCCCCACTCTGATCCTCTTCATCCTTCTCAGAGGTAATCATAGCTATATATTCTTTCACATCTTTTATTTTTTTTCCTGAGTCAGAGTCTCACTGTTGCCCAGCCTCAACCTGCTGAGCTCAGGAGATCCTTCTGCTTCAGCCTTTCAAGTAGCCGGAACAACCGGCATGCACCACCACACCCAGCTAATTTATTTATTTATTTATTTATTTTGAGTTGGAGTCTGACTGTCACCCAGACTGGAGTGCAGTGGCCGCTCCCGGCCAGCGCAGCCTCGACCTGCTGGGCTCCGGCGATCCTTCCACCTCAGCCTTCCGAATAGCCGGAATTACAGGCATGTGCTACCACACCCGGCTGATTTTTTTGATTTATGTAGAGATGAGGTCTCGCCTGCCCAGGCGGGTCTCGAACCCTTGGGCTCAGGCAATTCACTCTCTCAGCCTCCCAAAGGTGCGGGATTACAGGCTGAGCCACCGAGCTCGGCTCTGATTTTTTTATAGAGATGAGGTCTTGCCAAGTTGCCCAGGCTGGTC
The DNA here is from genome assembly GCF_000164805.1 of Carlito syrichta. Classification (NCBI taxonomy): domain Eukaryota; kingdom Metazoa; phylum Chordata; class Mammalia; order Primates; family Tarsiidae; genus Carlito; species Carlito syrichta. The sequence goes on from NW_007067499.1 coordinate 35,589, forward strand.
TCAAACTCGCGGGCTCAGGCAATCCTTTCACCTCGGCCTCCCAAAGTGCTGGAATTATAGATGTGAGCCACCACGCTTGGCCTCCAGCTGATTTTTTGATTTATTGCAGAGACGAGTTCTCGCCATGTTGCTCAGACTGGTCTTCAACCCCTGAGCTCAGGCAATCCTCTCACCTTTGCCTCCCAAAGTGCTGGGATTACCATTGTAAACCACAGCACCAAGCCTCATCTCTCAGATCTTGCTTCACACTAGTTGTTGGTTCTCACACCAAACGAAAGCACCACCAATTATTGAGCAACTACAACTTCCTGGGGCCCTGGATCAGCTAAGCAGAATCTCCAAGTTGGAGCCGGGGCATCCTTATATTTGCACATATTGGGCTGAGAGCCACCGATTCAACTCTCACCTCTTCAAGTCTGCCTTCAGCAAGGTCAGTGCCTCCTTTTGTAACTCACTGTTTCTCTGGGTTATAGCAATTCCCAGAGTAGGGGACACCATGTCTTTCCCCACCTATCATGATGCCTGCCCCTCCAAAGACAGGGCTCTGTCCCCAGAGCCATAGGAGCTCAAGGTCAGTAGATTGAATGGAATCCTTCTTCAGCAAGTATCCCCGAATAAAACACCAGACAAGCCGGGCTCGGTGGCTCAGCCTGTAATCCCGCGCTTTGGGAGGCTGAGGTGAGTGGATTGCCTGAGCCTGCGGGTTCGAGACCCGCCTGGGCAACTTGGCAAGACCTCATCTCTACAATGAATCAAAATGAGCTGGGTGTGGTAGTGCATGCCTGTAGTTCCAGCTACTTGGAAGGCTGAGGTGGAAGGATCGCCGGAGCCCAGCAGGTCGAGGCTGCGGTGGCCGGGAGCAGCCACTGCACTCCAGTCTGGGTGACAGAGTGAGACTCCAACTCAAAAAACAAAACAAAACCAAAACACCAGACAAGTGGTTCCTCAGCCCCAGGACACAAGAGTGGGCAGTCGCTAGAGGTGGAGTCCATTCTCATTCCCTCCCCATGCCTGTGGTCTTGGGCTATAAGGAGGACTGGCCCGAAGTCCCTGTGCAAGGATGCCCACCCCGCAGACTCACCAGCTCCCGTCGGAGCCACTCAAGGGCGGAGTCCATTGAGTCAAAGCCACAGATGGCCGCAGGTGCCCCTGGCCCAGGTTTAGCTTGGGCCCTGCGCCAGGCCTGGCTCTGGACCCGGGCTGTCCACTCCAGATATGAGGGCCGCCGAGTCTGCAGTTGCAGCTTGGCCGTCAGCGCCTTCACAGAGTCCAGGCTTTCCTCCTCCTCGTCCTCTTCACCCACTGCCTGGAATTTCAGTGGCCCCAGGGACATGGTGAAGTTGAGGTGAGTGAAGGGCAGGACTGCTGCTCTGGGATTAGAGAAAAGGCTGGCAATGTTGCCCAGGGAGAGGCGGCAGAAGCTGAGGTTGGAGAGTAGGTGGGGAGTGTGAGTTGTGAATGCGCAAGGTGGGTTAGGGAGCTGAGTGTGACAAGGGGAATGAGCAGATGGGTATGTGAGGTCAAGTGTGCAAGGGCTGTAATTTTCCTGGGCTGATTACCCAGGAGCCACGTGATGTCCATCCGGGTGAGGGCAGGAGGAACCCTGCACCTCTGGCCCCTGGGATGAATTTTATTGTCTTTGCCCAGAAGGAGACACCCAGTTCCCAGAAAGGAAGTTGCTCCAGGATGAGAAACGCATCATTCACACCAGAGTCTTGGCCCTCTTCCCAAGACCCAGGTTAAGAGAGTTGAGGGGGAAGGAGACTGACTAGCCACCCCCGGTCCTTATTAGCCCTTCAGCAAAGGAATGTGTCTATTTTTTTTTTTTAGTTGGAGTCTCACTCTGTCGCCCAGGCTGGAGTGCAGTGGCACGCTCATGGCCGCTGCAGTCTTGATCTGCTGGCTGGACTCAGGCGATTCTTCCGCCTCAGCCTTCCATGCTCAGCTAATTTTTTTTTTTTTGAGTTGGGGTCTCACTCTGTCGCCCAGACTGGAGTGCAGTGGCCACTCCCGGCCACCGCAGCCTCGACCTGCTGGGCTCTGGTGATCCTTCTGCCTCAGTCTTCCAAGTAGCCGGAACTACAGGGCACGTGCTACCACACCCAGCTAATTTTTGATTTATTGTAGAGAGAGGTCTTGCCAAGTTGCCCAGGCTGGTCTCAAACTCCTGGACTTAGGCAGTCCTCTTGCCTCCACCTCTTAAAGTGCTGGGATTACAATGTGAGCCATTGCGCCCGGCGGAATACCTTTAGAACGCTGATGTGGGAGTCAGGAGATCTGGGTTCTAGTATTGGCTCTGTGGAACCTTGGACAAGCCACTGACCCTCTTAGAGTTCTGTAGGGATAGATCAAGGATTTCAGACGATGCTCTAAGGAGCCTCAGGCTCCCTTGGAAATCTCTCAAGGCTGCCTGCAGGGGACGGACAGAGCTGTGGGTGGGCTCCTTGCCTTCCCTCTCCCCATTCTTCCCAGAGCTCGAACCAGAGCAGTTCCTTCCTCTCCTCTCCCTTCTTTGTCCTGAGTCAGGATCTCACTCTGCTCCCAGGCTGGAATGCAGTGGCATGATTAGGGCTCACAGCAGCCTCCAACTCCTGGGCTCAGATAATCTTTCTGTCTCAGCCTCCATTCTCCAGTAACTGGGACTACAAGTGCATGCCACCACATGCAATTTTTTTTTTTTTTTTTGAGTTGGAGTCTTACTCTGTCGCCCAGACTGGAGTGCAGTGGCCGCTCCTGGCCACCTCAGCCTCGACCTGCTGGGCTCCGGCGATCCTTCTGCCTCAGCCTTCCAAGTAACAGGAATTACAGGCATGCGCTACCACGCCCGGCTGATTTTTTTTGATTTATTGTAGAGATGAGGTCTCGCTGCCCAGGCAGGTCTCGAACCCATGGGCTCAGGCAATTCACTCACCTCAGCCTCCCAAAAGCGTGGGATTACAGGCTGAGCCACCGAGCCCGGTACATTTTTTTTTTTTTTTTTTTTGTAAAGACAAGGTCTCACTATGTTGCCTAGGCTGGTCTCGAACTTCTAGCCTCAAGTGATCATCCCGACTTGGCCTTTCAAAATACTCAGATTACAAGTGTGAACCACCTTGCCTA
>NW_007067499.1:39001-39552 GCF_000164805.1 Carlito syrichta
CACCTCAGCCTCCCAAAGGCGTGGGATTACAGGCTGAGCCACCGAGCCTGGCTCTGGCTAATTTTTAAAAATTTATTTATTGTAGAGACAAGATTTCACCAAGTTGCCCAGGTTGGTCTTGAACCCTTGGCCTCAGGCATTCCTCTCACCTTGTCCTCCCAAAGTGCTGGGATTATAGACTTGGGCCACCATGCCTGGACTAGTTCTCAAACTTTAGATGCATCAGAATCTTCTGGAAAGCTTGCTAAGATTGCTCAGCCCCACCCTAGAGTTTCTGATTCAGTATGTATGAGTGGGGCCCGGATAATTTGCATTTCTACCAAATTCCTATCCCAGCTGCTGCTGCTGGTCTGGAATTTTACAATTTCTTTTTTTTTTTTTTTTTTTTGAGTCAGAGTCTCACTGTTTCGCCCAGGCTGGAGTGCAGTGGCGCACTCATGGCCACCAAAGTCTCAATCTGCCGGGCTCAGGTGATCCTTCTGCCTCAGCCTTTCTTTTTTTTTTTTTTTTTTTTTTTTGAGTTGGAATCCCCCTCTGTCGCCCAAAATGGA
>NW_007067499.1:41138-42109 GCF_000164805.1 Carlito syrichta
CGGAGCCCAGCAGGTCGAGGCTGCGGTGGCCGGAAGCGGCCACTGCACTCCAGTCTGAGCAACAGAGTGAGACTCCAACTCAAAAAAAAGAAAAAACAAAAAAAACAAACAAAAAATCAAAAATTTAGCCAGGCACAGTGGCACATGCCTGTAATCTGCATCTGCCCCCACTCCCCTGCACCAATCCCAGAGTCTGTCCTACTGGGTCTCAGGTCCCTCACTGGCAGAATGGAGTTCTCGGAGCTGATCTATACAGGCTGAGCCCAAGCAGAGCTACTTGAGAGGCTGAGATAGGAGGACTGCTTGAGCTCAAGAGTTTGAGGTTGCAGTGAGCCATGATTATGCCACTGCACTACAGCATCAGTGACAGAGTGAGGCTGTGTCTCTCAAAGAAGAAAAAAAAAGAAAGAGGGCCAGCATGGTAGCTCACGCCTGTAATCCCAGAACTTTGGGAGACAGAGGCAAGAGGTTTGCCTGAGTTCAGGGGTTTCAGACCAGCCTGAGCAACATGGCAAGACCTCGTTTCTACAATAAATCTAAAAATTAGCAGGTTATGGTGGTACTTGCCTGTGGTTCCAGCTACTTGGAAGGCTGAGGCGGAAGGATCACCTGAGCCCAGCAGGTAGAGGCTGTGGTGGCTGTGAGTGTGCACTGCACTCCAGTCTGGGTGACAGAGTGAGACTCCGACTTGAAAGAAAGAAAGAAGCTGGGCTCGGTGGCTCAGCCTGTAATCCCGCGCCTTTGGGAGGCTGAGGTGAGTGGATTGCCTGAGCCCGCGGGTTCGAGACCCGCCTGGGCAGCGAGACCTCATCTCTCCAATAAATCAAAAAATCAGCCGGGTGTGGTAGCGCATGCCTGTAATTCCGGCTACTTGGAAGGCTGAGGCGGAAGGGTCGCCGGAGCCCAGCAGGTCCAGGCTGCGGTGGCCGGGAGCGGCCACTGCACTCCAGTCTGGGCGACAGAGTGAGACT
>NW_007067500.1:0-41239 GCF_000164805.1 Carlito syrichta
ATTATCAATAACTCAAAAAATAACAGTTGCTGGAGAGGGTATGGGGAAAAGGGAACACTTATACACTGTTGGTGGGAGTGCAAACTAGTGCAACCTCTGTGGAAAACAGTGTGATGATTCCTAAAAGCTCTAAATATCGACCTCCCATATGACCCTGCAATCCCCCTACTGGTAATATACCCTAAAGAACACAAATCACTCTATCAAAAAGATACCTGCACACAAATGTTTATTGCAGCATTGTTCACAATAGCAAGAACCTGGAATCAACCATGCTGTCCTTCAAAAGAGGACTGGATTTAAAAAATGTGGTACATATACATGATGGAATACTACGCAGTCATAAAAAAGAACAAAATCATGAATTTCGCAGCAACCTGAATGGAACTAGAGCCTATAATACTGAGTGACCTCTCACAGAAACAAAGATCTGAGTATCACATGTTCTCACTCATATAGTGGACCCTGAACATCTATCATAATACTATAAGAAAATGATTGACAGTGGTGGGAAACTATGGGGGAGGAGGGGAAGGGAGGTGGGATTAATGGTAGTAAATATATGTCTGGGGATGGGGAGACACTCCTTATCAACAAAGGTGCCTGAATGAAACATATTGGTATACCTAACCCTTAACTGTACCCCACAATACCAAAATAAAAAATATTGATTAATAAAAAAAGAAAAATTAAAATAAAAAAAATTAAACAAATATAAATAGAGTCACAATATACCAAAAGCTCTGGAATAAAGCGAAATTGGTACTGAGAGGAAAGTTTATGACATTAAATGCCTACATCAAAAATAAATATCTAACAGTGACAACTTATCCTTGCCTGTCATGGCCCGTGCAGCTGCCTTGAGTGTCTTGAGAGAGAGCGACAAGAGATTAAGAAAGACACAGACACAAAGACATAAACAAAAACTGGGGCCAGGTGGGGACACTTTCTTCTGATGGAGGAGAAGTGGCCCCAAACTAGCTTGGTATGTTTATTTTATAATCAAGTACAAAGAAATTTGGAAGGGATTCAAGGTCTGTGAGGGAGCTATAACAGTATATCTGTACTGTGTGCACCCAGATGTGTGGGCATCTGAGACACCATTCTGTGTAGCAGGCTGCATCCCTTGCTCTTTGGCTAGGATGCAGAGCATCCAAACAAGACCTTGCCTATGCTTGGGGCCTTGCTTTACTCAAGGCTTGTTATAGTGACAGTGCTCATCAGCTCCCCACATCTCTCCAGATGTGTGGGCCCTGAGACACCGTTTTGTGTAGTAGGCTACATCCCTTACTCCTTGGCTAGGATGCAGAGCAACCAAGCAAGATCTTGCTTATGCTTGGGACTTTGCCTTGCTCAAGGCCTGCTGTCCAGACAGCACTCATTCATTCCTCACATCTCATTTGCTCCCCACATCTCAACCTTTTGTATTTTCTTTTTTTGAGTTGGAGTCTCACTCTGTCGCCCAGACTGGAGTGCAGTGGCTGCTCCCGGCCACTGCAGCTTCGACCTGCTGGGCTCTGGCGATCCTTCCACCCCAGCCTTCCAAGAGCCAGAATTACAGGCATGCGCTACCATGCCCGGCTGATTTTTTGATTTATTGTAGAGATGAGGTCTCACTGCCCAGGTGGGTCTCGATTCCACGGGCTCAGGCAATCCACTCACCTCACCCTCCCAAATGTGCAGGATTACAGGCTGAGCCACCGAGCCTGGCTTGTATTTTCTAAATGTAGGCGACGGATGGCTACTGTGGTGGCTCTGAATTGGCATTGGAGGATTCCGCATCCAACTGGAAAAAAAAAAAAAAAAAAAAAAAGGAGGATTAGAGCAAATATGAAAAAACTCAGAATAAACCATGCAGAATGTTTTAACATGTTAAAGGGATTGAGTTCCTTGGGATCATTAAGAAGATTTTGTGCTATTTGGGCAGGTTGTAAGATAGGATCTTGACTATTCTGGATGTCCAGAATGTTGTGGTGGAGCTTGAACAGGTCTATGCTGATGTTATTGTGACTCCATATCCCTTGGAGGTTTTTTTTTAAAAACTAAAGTCCCAATTCCAAAGGCTGTTATTATAAGAAACACAAGTAACACAAACCCAATTGTATGCCACATGGCATCGTTGTCATTGTTTCATTTTTATGCTGTTTATCTGGTTTCCCAATCCAATGACTACAGTCTCTAAGGCATTTAATTTTGTTTCTAGCTTTAAGTCTATGGATTCTTCTGTTGTAGGGCCTTGGAGGTATTTTGTGCCAGAGCGTTGATGAACTCAGCATTTTGGATGGATTGAGACAGTGCAGCAGTGGCAGTCACTGAAGAAGTGATGACCGAAATTAAGGTCACCAATTCAAAAATTATCAATCCAGAGGCCCTATAGGGCCTGGAAGCAAGTTGGTGGTATAATTCTTGAAGTACCTGCAGTCCTGCATCATCATACCAAGGGCCTGATATGTTAGTAGGAATCATAATGAGGGGCTGGTGTAAAACCAGGATGACTTGTCTCTCATTATGGTGGGTGACATAATTTGTAAGATTACAAGAGTTACATTGCAAGGCATAATGATTATCTACTGGGGTGACATTAACAGATCCTGATAAAATATAAGGGGGTTGGGCACAGGTCCAAACCCCATAGCAGGGGGAGGCTGTACCACAACTTCCTGCTAAATTGACCAGTGACCCACTAGTAAAGTTAACAAAATCAAGGGAGGCAGTGAACTGCCACAGTTCCTTTTGGATGTCACCTTGGGAAGTAGTAAGGATGTTGTCAACAAAACCCCCAGGAGAAAAGAACTTATGGTTAGGATGAGAGGGGTCCAGTCTGTGAGACCAATCATAGATTAAGAGGGGGGTTCCCATAAGGTTTTGGCACTGGGACTGGTGAGGAGATCTTCAGTTTCTTGAATCTGGGTTCTAGTTATTCTATTCTGTTGGGTCTATCAACATGTTGGATGACTCTCCCTGGAAGTCAGATAGGTTTATTGACTCCATCTGGAAAAATACAAGCAAATCCTCTGCCTCACACTGACACAGGATCGGGTTCCCTCCATTGGTTACTTTGGAGGTCCTTCCATTTCACCAGACCCATGGGATGTCTGGGATTAGAGACCTGATGCCTATCTGCGGGCATTTGGCCATGTTCATCCCAGTTCAAAAAATTAGTTGTAAATAATGCATGGTTTATTGGTCAAGGGGGCAATAATAATATCTGTCTCCTCCTTTTTGTTTTGATATTTGTCTCTTTAAAGGTTGGTTGGCACACTCAATAATGGCTTGTCCTTGAGTATTATAAAGAATTCCTGTAATATGAGTGATAGAAATGTGTAAAGACAGCACTACTGTAAGCCAGGCCATTGTCAGTTTTAATACTGGCAGGCTTACTAAGGAAAGCAAAGACTGCCAAACAATAAGAGATTACCTGTTTAGTATTTTCTCCCATGTGGGCAGTGTCGAAAAGAAAATGAGAAAAGGTATCTATAATTACATGGACCCATTGTAATTTACCAAAACTCGGGATGTGGGTAACATCCATTTGTCATAACACATTGGGTCTCAGTCCTCAGGGGTTAACCCCCCTGGGCTGCATGGGGAAATGAACAACACAGTTGGGACATTGGTGAATGACTTGATGGGCTTGTTCTCTGGTAAGGTGAAATTCTTTTCAGAGGCTTGAGGCATTTTGATGATGCATGTCATGAGAGGCTCGTGCAGCAGCATAAGAAGTTATAGGCTGTGCGGTTGCTATCAAATGATCTACAGCTTGATTACCTAAAACTAAGGGACCAGGGAGTTTGGAATGGGCATGGAGATGGCCCACAAAACAGGGAAATTGGTGAGCCCAAATTACCTGTTGTGAAGTCCAGAACAATTGAAAAATTGTTTCAGAGTTGGTGTAGCCAAATGTAGCTGTTTCAATCACCTGAGTAACACCCACTGTATAAGCACTGTCACTATAAACATTTAGTGGCCTGTTAACAAAATGTTTCAAGGCCAAAATGAGTGTCTGAATTTCCGCTCTCTGGGCAGATGTGTGAATAGTTTGTTGGACAAAGGAACCCATCTTACTGTAATATCTTGCCTTGCCATTGCTAGAGCCATCCTTGAAAATGGTTAATGTTGTAGGGATAGGGGCAGTCTTGATCACCTTGGGAAAAATGAAGGATGTGGTGGCAATGAACTGCACCAATCTATGTTGAAGGTAATGATTATCAAGGAGGCTAGGGAAATTAGCAAGAAAGTTGCCAAGTGTTAGAGTTTTGCTATAGCCAGGTGCCGGGGACCAGCTCCAGACGGGTTCAGGGTACCCCAAAGGTGGAGATGGCGTCAGTGATTGGGAGGAAGAAGAGAGAGAAAGAGACTGGACTCCAGTCTAGTGCAGAAGCGATGTGTGTTATTGGGAATTACAACGGGTCTTTTATACACAAAGTCAGATGTGGGAGGGGCATCCCCCACCCACCAGAAACCTTAATCCATGAAAACTTAATCAATGATTGCCTTTAAACCCTTTTCATTCATAATCTTAAAATTCCATAACAAAGGATAACCTAATCCATGACTGACATATTCTATAAACCTTTTTCATCCTAAGCTGATTGATTTATGCCAAATTAAACAATTCTATAGAAGCTTAAGTATTTACTTTACAAACGAAAGTGGCCCATCCCAGAATGTTTGGAATGTGGCCCAGTCTAAAGTTCACAGTGGGCTACCTGCAAGTAACCCAGCCGCATTCTTTCAACAAAATGACTGTCTTCTAAAACTATATTCTACAATGTACACCTTCAATAAATTCTAAGATCATGACCCAGAAGCCTGTGACCAATACTAAGGCTCCTAGATGTGACACGAGTTTGAATTATAAGTTGTGTGAAAGCCAAAACTGCAGTTTGAGGAAGAATGGGAGCAATGAGCATCTAAAGTTAGCTTGTGTTTGTCCCAGTCTCAGAGTTTTTATGTTTTGAGCTCTCAGGAGCTTAATCTGGTTAGTGCTGAGTAGAAAGGGTGAGGAAATGGGGTCAATAGCTCCCGAACGCATCCTAGTGGTCTCGGGGGTCAACAGCCCTTCCTGATCCCTAACTCTCAGTGGGCCTTCATGGCTGGCTCCCAACATCTCCCCCTTTTTTATTTTGTAGCACGAAATCATGAAACTCCATATTGCTCTTCTTTAGCACTCTGAAGATGATTGGGAGTAAACACAGCAACAAAAGAATCACTGCTCAGCAAATTCCAACATTGATGAGTATAGACATTAATGATTTTTGATTAGCAAATGATGCCTGAATTTCTTGATGTAATTTAGTAAGGTCTATACTCAGGTCTGAATGGTTCCAAATTCCAAGTTACTTTGTCCCAAGTATGGACAGATTTAAACTCAGAGTGTCATTGGAAAGCCAATTTCTTTTTTAAGGTCGCAAGTTCTTGCCCTACTGCTAAAACTCCTTCCTCCAAAGCACTAAACTTACATTCCAACTTCTGTTTTATGATTTCCTGAATAGCTATGGCAATAGAAACATTTTTATACAGCCGATCAGCAAACGTAGTTGTATGAACTTCCCTAGATAATGCTACAGCTCAAAAGTAGCTATTAAAGCTGTAACTCCTAAAATTAAAAGTAGCCAAAAATCTTTTCTGTCTTTCTAAAAGAGCATTAGCCTCATACAATATCTGTAAACCACATGCATCATACCAAAGAGATGACAATTATACAAGAATCATCAAATAAGATGGCTGCTCAAGAATAACAAAACCTTCGTGAAAGGCATTAAACAATTAGTTAAAAATACACCCAGTACAAGACACCTTATAAACATTGCTATGATACTCAATTTTAACAACTTAGTACTAAAAACACTTAAGAGAACTGCAAGCATCCCTAATGTGGTACTGCTGAGATTGTCCAACAGGGTTAGACAGGCTGACTGGTTGAAGGGCTGTGAGGGCTCTCCACAAATGAGGTTGAATGGCTTGTCTGGTACCCATTCATTGGAGTTCCTTCTAGTTGCAGCAAGCATAGAGCCATTAAAACCCCAGTCACTAATATATAGTCTTTCACCAGGTACAGTATAGTCCACCTTAGAGTTATAAGCACAGTCTCTCCATTTCAGGAAGCCAGTATCTCACTGGATGAGTGACCAGTCCTTTTCCATATCATTGAAGGGGCAAGCAGATACTCTGAGAGGTGTGTCCATTAAACACAATTGAACAGTTAGGGTCACAGCTGTGATTGAGCAAAGACATACTAGGATACAGGCCAACACCCACTTCCTGCATCTCTGCAGTACAGATGGTGAAAGAGTTGCAGATCACCTTGTCCTGGGTCTGGCATCAGATACAGTCACACTTAAAGCAGTATTGGTCACTCGGCTGCTTTCGGTGCTCCTCACTGGTCATCAGCATATCCAGGTAGCAGATGGTGAGCTCTTCTCCCACCTCAATGTCTCAGACTGCACGCAATAAGTTTGTCTTATGTTTTTGGTCCTGCATTATTTTCTCCTCCCAGTTGTTAAAGACTTTAAAGACTGTGTCCAATAGTTATAGTTGAGGGGTTTGTGGGCCCTTTTCTAATTTTTGGAGTTTGTGCCAATGCTGAGAGATAAAATACATCCAAAAGAACTTGCCCTTACAGTCTGGTCTGCTTATTAACACCTATTTTGGAGTTAGCTAACAGGATTCACTTATATGATTCCTTTACTTCCATCTGGGAAAGTTGAACTTGAGAGAAATTTATCATAAGAAGACAACAAAGAAGAATTTTTAACATCCTTTTGTCTGAGCCACCCCCTTGAGAAGAGACATGTGGGGGGGGTGAGAAGTCTGGAGGTTAGGGTTAGATGCCGTGGCCTTTGGCACCCACCCCTTCTCCAAAGGTAAAAGAGAAAGACTGGAGGCTGGGGTTGGGTGCTGTGGCCTTTGGCACCTGCCCCTTCTCTGAAGGTAAAAGAGAAAGACTGAAAGTCAGAGCTAGGTGCCACAGCCGTAGACACCTGCCCTTCCTACCCAGATAAAGGCAAAGGGACTCACAGATCAGATTACAAGAAACAAGAGTAGTAAGGAAGGCAGGAATTGGAGTTGTAGGAGGAATAGGAGAGGACGAAGGAAGTGAAAACCCTTATTTTGTTTACATTTTTCTCTGGTCTATTCCTTTGATTCAACAGGATTCATGCCACCCATCTCAGTCTGTGGGTTAGCCAATACCAGACCGGTCTTTCCTCTCTACAACCTGAACAGGTCCTTTTATGCCCTGTCTGTTCCTTCCAAGTCCCTTTAAGGGATCACATCATATTTGTAGCATTTGCGCTGACACCTTGTCATCTGGACTGTACAGAAGCATGCCCATTTGAGCAAGAATTTCGCGTCCTCAAAGTGTAATGGGGATGGAAGGAATGATGTAGGGACAAAAGGTTCCTGAAGTTTCATTATCTGTCCAATTTAAGATTTGAGAACTTTTGACTACAGAGGGCGCTCAACCAATACAAATGAGTCCTGATGGGGCTACTTTTGTTGGCCAGGAAGACGGCCAGTCTTTCCCAGCAATACAAGAAACATCAGCCCCTGTATCTAGCAGACCTTTAATTTTAACTCCCTGAATATATAAAGCTTTTAGAGGTCTGGAGTAGTAATTTCCTTGGATAAGATTAGTTGGCTGTCAACTGACTCATATATTCCTTTTCCTAACAACATATTGCTAGAAATATGAAACTGATTTGGATCCCTCTGCTTGGTTAACAGCCCTCTGGATCCTTACCTGATCTTGAAATTCAGTTTTCCATAGTAAATAGGCTCCTCCTGACGAACAACTTTTAGCAAGCTGTTGTCAATCTTGTAGTATTATCCACTGAGTGGCAAATTGTTCCATAATAGTAATAGTATAAGGAGCCATATGACCATACCGAGTACAAGCCTCTTTAAGTTCCTTAATCAATTTATATGGTAGTGGCTCCCAATGAGGTGCCTCGTTTACTGTGCCTTCTTCCATATAAATTACTGGAAAGCAAGAAGACAAGGTAAAATCTTCCTCTTCCTCTGCCTTTTTTCTGGCTCCCTGCATACCTACATTAGCCAGAGACACATACCCAGGTGTGAATTTTTGTTTTCACCTTATTTCTAGTAAAGGGTATGGGAGGAGGTACCTTGGCAACATTAGCAAGATTTTTTCGCTTATGATACCCAATCACTTCCTCCTCCAACTCCATCTCCTCCTTGGGGAAAAATTCATTGCCTAAAGGAGGCACCGAGGCTATGGTCAGCAGGGGAGTGCCTTTATTTTTGGCCAGAATTTTGGAGGAATCATACTGTGGGTTTAAAACATCCCAGATAATATTCCATAAAGCTAAGGCATACAAAATGCAAAAGGAAAGCCAATTAGTTCCTCTATCAGACAATATGTTCAAAATACTAGTAGACATGTTCCTTTCTTTAGATTCACTCTGGCCCATGATTCTATCATGGCTCTTAAACTGCTCACCCTTCCTTGCTCTGCCTCTCTCTACAGAGGCATCCGCGGCACCCTGGGTGAGGTCCTATCCATCCCCAGAAAGAAAAAGAAAGCTTACCTTGAGGCCCCACATCAGGCGCCACTTGCGGGAGACCAGCTCCAGCCGGGTTCAGGGTACCCCAAAGGTGGAGATGGCATCAGTGATTGGGGGGAAGAAGAGAGAGAAAGAAAGAGACCGGACTCCAGTCTAGTGCAGAAGCAATGTGTGTTATTGGGCATTACAACGCGTCTTTAATATACAAAGTCAGATGTGGGAGGGGTGTCCCTCACCCACCAGAAACCTTAATCCATGAAAACTTAATCAATGATTGCCTTTAAACCCTTTTCATATGATAATCTTAAAATCCCATAATAAAGGATCACCTAATCCATGACTGACATATTCTATAAACCTTTTTCATCAAGTTAAACAATTCTATAGAAGCTTAAGTATTTACTTTACAAACGAAAGTGGCCCATCCCAGAATGTTTGGAATGTGGCCCAGTCTAAAGTTCACAGTGGGCTACCTGCAAGTAACCCAGCCGCATTCTTTCAACAAAATGGTTGTCTTCTAAAACTATATTCTACAATTTACACCTTCAGTAAACTCTAAGATCATGACCCAGAAGCCTGTGACCAATACTAAGGTTCTTAGATGTGACAAGAGTTTGAATTATAAGTTTTTTTTTTGAGTTGGAGTCTCACTCTGTCACTCAGACTGGAGTGCAGTGGCCACTCCCAGCCACCGCAGCCTCGACCTGCTGGGCTCTGGCGATCCTTCCACCTCAGCCTTCCAAGTAGCCGGAATTACAAGCATGCACTACCATGCCTGGCTGATTTTTTGATTTACTGTAGAGATGAGGTCTCGCTGCCCAGGCGGGTCTCGAACTCACAGGCTCAGGCAATCCACTCACCTCAGCCTCCCAAAGGCGCGGGATTACAGGCTGAGCCACCAAGCCCGGCTTTGAATTATAAGTTGTGTGAAAGCCAAAACTGCAGCTTGAGGAAGAATGGAAGCAATGAGCTTCTAAAGTTAGCTTGTGTTCGTCCTGGTCTCAGAGTTTTTATGTTTTGAGCTCACAGGAGCTTAATCTGGTTAGTGCTGAGTAGAAAGGGGGAAGAAATGGGGTCAATAGCTCCCGAACGCATCCTAGTGGTTTCGGGGTCAACGGCCCTTCCTGATCCCTAATACTCAGTGGGCCTCTGTGGCTGGCTCCCAACAGCCAGGATTATTGGGAGGTCATGTATGGAATGACAATGACTTGAGCTTCTGAGCCCATTAACTGTCATAAACAGAAATGACCTTTGGTAATGATTTGAGCCACTACGTCATGAAAGGGGGATAATGATTTAGAAGGTTTGTGGTCCAAATGTAACCACTCCAAAACTCCGTTTTGTTGCCATAATACCCCTGTGGGTGTATGAGGGGGTAGGAAGGACTAAAAGTTGAATGGGCATGTCAGAATTGACTCTGAGAGTAGGTTTTATGTGCCCCACTGTAAGCTGTTCCTGAACAAGGGCATTAATGGCTTGGAGTTTCTCTCCAATTAGGGGCCATAGATTAACCCAAACAGGAGTATTATTAAGTCAAGTAATTTTGGCAGCAGCCTGGGTTGGTGAAGGGATCAAGGCCCCCACTGAAAAGGCTGTTGAGAGGAGTAACCTAGGCCTTGTCGTCATGGCCTGGGGGTAGCCTGGATGGGAGTAGACATTCCTTGTTGATATTTTCCCAGGCCCATTGTGGGGTTAAATCTCTGACTTAACGTTTGATGAGTGACAGCTGACCCAGGGCTAAGAAGTAAAAGACCCATATTTTTCAAAATGTCATGACCCCACAGATTTACAGAGGCCAGAAAGGACATATGGCTGAGAAATCCTGAAATATCTTTCCCATCTTCCCATTTTAAAATTTCAGCACTTGGATCAGGGTAATGGATTTGACCAGTACTCAACAGGTCAGTGGATGCCCTATTAAGGGGCCAGGCTCTTGGCCAATGATTTGTGGCAATGACAGAAACATCTGCCCCAGTGTTTATGATGCCCTTGAAGGGCTTGCCATTGATTTTTAATCTAAGTTCAGGGTATCCCTGTCCTACCAATTGAGACCAATAAATGTGGTCGTAGACCCAAACCCTCCTTCACCCTGAGGGTGGTGACTGAGCACATGCCCTTCTTATTAACTGGAAGGAGTACTAATTGAGCAATTCTTGTTTCAGGAAGTATTTGTATAATGGTATTAGTAGTTTGAGCTATTACTTTAATGAGCCTGAGGTTCCATTTCTGGTGTGAGTACACAGCGGGAGGTGGGACAGAGGTCCAGTCCTGCACTTCCTGGTTGCTCAGAAGAGGTCCCAAGTGGTGTTCTTGCACTCTGATTCAAGGACAAGGACTGTGGGAGAGTCAAGGAGAGGGCCCCCACTGTTTGACAGGGCCGAGGTGGGCCCCATGGTCTGTTTTTCTGCTGTGGGGGAAGCATTCATTTGACCATTTACACCTGTTTTGGATCGACACTCATTAGCCCAATGATTTTTTCCCCCTTTTACATCTGGAGCAAATTCCAAGCTGATGTGGGGTTGAGGCTCCCTGTGGGAGATGAGCATTTTAAACAGGTGGGGGCTGAGAACACTGTCTAGCAAAGTGTCCTGGTTGGCTATAGGTAAAGCATGTTTGTTTAGATTTCGAATTGGCTTTCTTGGGACCAAGCACCTCTTTGAGGGCTGTAGCTAGGGCTGCTCCTTGAATGTAGGAGGCCTCTGTGTCTGCACACAAGTGGATAAAGTCAGTAACAGTCTCCTTGGTCCTATATGGCCAAATTGCTTGCTGACATATCTTGTTAGCATTCTCAAAGGCAAGCTGCTTAACTATGATAGTCCCTGCTTCATGGTCCCCAATGACTCTGCTGGCTGCCTGGTATAGGTGTGCCACAAAGTCACCATAGGGCTCCTTGGGCCCCTACCTAATTTTGCTAAGGTCTTGAGATCTTTCTCCTTTAGTACGCAATTTTCACCAAGCTTGAGTGCACAGATATTGATCCGCTGATAGGCCTGTAGAACATAATTTAGTTGCTGTCGAATGCCATTATAGGCTCCTTGCCCTACCAACATATTGAAAGGGATGGCAATATTATGAGTCTGGTTTCTCTCTGCCTGTTTGTGGCTCCTATAATACCAATCAGATTTCCATAATAAATAATCTCTGGGACTCAAACAAGCCTTGGCTAAAGTCTGCCAATCTTGAGGAGGAATAGCATCAGTAGCAATATTATCAAGCAAGCTAGAAACAAAAGGAGAAGTGGGGCCGTATATAGGTACAATGCCCTTTAAATCTTTCAGAACTTTAAAAGAAAATAGAATTACCAGTTGACCCAGCAATTTCACTATTAGGGATTTACTCAAAGGAAAATAAATCATTATATTAAAAAAAAAGTTACCTGTATTTGTATGTTCAGTGCAGCACTACTCACAATAGCAAAATCATGGAATCAGCCTAAGTACCCACCAAAAGTTGACTGAATATGGAAAATGTGGTATATATACACCATGGAATACTACACAGCCATACAAAATCATGTCCTTTACAGCAACAGGAATGAAGTTGGAGAGCATTATCCTAAGTGACCTAACTCAGAAACAGAAAACCAAACACCACATGTTCTCATTTATATGAAGCAAAATGGCCATCAAGACGTAAATAATAGTAAAAAGGGGGAGATAGGAAGGGGATTAGCTTCAGAAGCCACCTATTTTGTATAATATTAGCTATTTGGGGGAATGTATTACCTGAAGCCCTATTTCCACCACTACGCAATATGTCTATGCAACATATATGCACATGTACCCTTTGACTCTAAAATAAAATAAAATAATATTTAAAAATAATAATAGCTGTTCTAACTGGGGTAAGATACTATCTCATTGTGGCTTTGAATTGTAATTCTCTGATGATTAATGTTGCTGAGCATTTTTTCATATACCTATTAACTATTTGCATGTCTTCTTTTGAGAAATGTCTATTCATGTCTTTTGCCCACTTTTTAATGGCATCTTTTTTCTTGTAGAGTTGTTTGTGCTTCTCATGTGTTCTGGATATTATTCCTTTGCTAAATGATTAATTTGCAAATATTTTCTTTCATTCCATAAGTTGTCTCTTCATTTTTTGCTGTTTCATTTGCTGTACAAAACCTTTTTAGTGTAATATAGTACCTCTTATCTACTTTTATTTTTGTTGCTTGTACTTTGGATGGCTTATTCATAAAATCTTAACCTATACCAAAGTATTTACTGTATGTTTTATTCTGGTAGTTTTATAGCTTCAGTGTTATATTAAGTATTTAATCCATCTTGAGTT
Source organism: Carlito syrichta (assembly GCF_000164805.1). NCBI lineage: Eukaryota > Metazoa > Chordata > Mammalia > Primates > Tarsiidae > Carlito > Carlito syrichta. The sequence continues at coordinate 12,822 of NW_007067500.1, forward strand.
GATTTTGTATATAATTATAGGTAGGGTTCCAGTTTTATTCTTCTGCATATGTGTACAAATTTTTTTCAGCACCATTATTGAAGAGGGCATTCTTGTTCTGGTGTATGTTCTTGCTACCTTTACCAAAAACCAGTTGACTGCAAATACATTGATTTATTTTAGGATTCTTTATTCTGTTCCATTGGTCTATATGTCTGTTTCTACACCAATACCAAGATATTTTGGCTACTGTAGCTTTGTAGTATATTTTGAAGTTAGGTAGTGAGATTCTTCCAGCTCTGTTCCTTTTGCTCAGTGTTGCTTTGATTATTTTGAATCTTTTTAGTCCCATATGAATTTAAGAATTTTTTTCTATTTCTTCAGAAAATATTGGTATTATTATATGGATTGCATTGAATCTGTATATTTCTTTGGGTTGTATAATCATTTTAAGAATATTAATTTTACCAATCCATGAACATGGAATTTCTTTTCTTTTTTTATCCTCTTCAATTTCTTTCATCAGTATTTTGTAATTTTCCCTGTAGAGGTCTTTCACCTGTTTGGTTAAATATGTTTCTAGGTATTTTTTTGTAGTTATTGTAAATAGGATTGCCTTCTATATTTCCTTTTCAGCTAGCACATTATTGTTGTACAAAAATGTTACTGATTTTAGATATGACTCTCCATTAGACCTCCTTGAACTCCACTGAGAATGGGGAGGGCTGCCTTGTTACTACCAGATGTGAATAGAAGTTCATGTTTCCCATGAGATCTCCACTGACTCCAAGGGGTAAGGGTCTTATTACTACTGATTGGCAATGACAGTCCTGGCACTTTACTAAACCTTTTCTGACACCTCTCTGCTGGGGAATGTTTGGATTTCTATTAGTGTTTAGCAAGGGTGGATGTCTAGGCTCTCCGTTAGGCCTTTGTTGGTAGAGATGGTTGTGGAGTCTCTGATTTTCTCTGTGGTGTTTGCTTGTAGTAGAAAAAATGTTATCCAAAAGTTATTTGCTTTGTTTACTTGCCCCTTTACTGGTCCTTTGGCTGCAGAGAGCACACTTTTTTTCCTTTGAGCTTTTAAAGTCTGTACCCATAGTGTCTCTGAGTTATCTGGTTCTCTAGTATCCAATCTGGTATATATAAAAAGAAAACCCAGAGACCTCACTACTATGCTGTTCTTCATGTCCCAAAGCCCTTAGGCAGTCAGCCCTCTTCTATCCATTTTTCAGTGTCTTCTTATAACTTTTATTTTTATGCAACATCCAGAGTTTTTGTTGTACTTATAAAGAGGTATAGGGGAAGAAAATCTATTCCATCTGCCCTCTTAAGCAGAGTTTGTGGCAGGCTATTGAGGTCCTTTAGTAACACTTTGTATAAAAGAAGCTCCCCACACAATGGAAGACAGGTGAAGCACTGATGATCAACACATATGTACTGGACACAGATTTTGTAGGTTAAAATCCTGATATTGCCACTTTCTAGTCACAAGACACTGATCAATATTTTTAACCTCTGAAAGCTTCATATTTCTCATCTGCCAAACAGTATCAATTTTATCTACCTTCAAAGGGTGCTAAAAGAATACAATAAAAATCAATTTGGGCACAAAGCCTAGCAAAGAGCAAGCCCTGAATGTAGGTTCACTATTATCATTGTTGATTTCAGAAAGGAAAGCTGAAGTTAAGTTCAGATGCAGAAGCCTTGCTTGTTGTGGCTTTGAACAGTTACTGGGAGTCAAGTACTATACTTTAATCCCAAATAGGGTATTAACTCTCTAACTTTGGTCTATCATTTCCCTTCTCTAGGCCTCAGTTTCTTCCTCTATAAAATAAAGTGACTGGGTCTTTGAGAGTCTTTGTAAAATTCAAGTGTCTCTAATTTTATTGTTCTTCTCACTGATGTTATAGGAAAATTTTTAAGTTGTTCATCTCAAATTCTAGATCTGTCATTTTAATCAATCACTTATCCCTTGAATATACTTTTTTTTCTTAAAAAAACTTGAAACCCTTGGAGAAGCCAATTAGCTTATCTTGCCCCGCTGAGGTGATTTTGTTCTTAATCATCAGAGGAGATCTGAATGCACTGAATAGCTAGAGGACATGCTGTACAGAGTTCTGAAAATTCAGCTATGAGGAACAAGGTGCCTCAGAATCCATGAATGCATGGCTGGAGAAGACTGATTCAGTAGACTTCATGTGTTGATTTTTTTTTTTTAGGTGGAGTCTCATTCTGTTGCCCAGACTGGAGTGTAGTGGCCACTCCCGGCCACTGCAGCCTCGACCTGCTGGGCTCCGGTGATCCTTCTGCCTCAGCCTTCCAAGTAGCTGGAACTACAGGTGTGCACTAATTTTTTTACCATGCCCAGCTAATTTTTTGATTTATTGTAGAGATGAGGTCTCACCAAGTTGCCCAGGCAGGTCTCAAACATGTGGGCTCAGGCAATCTGCTCACCTCAGCCTCCCAGCGTGGGATTACAGGCTGAGCCACCGAGCCCGGCTGTATTGACATTTTTAATAGGGAGATGAGAACTATTGTTAGAGATTGAAGCAACCTGGAATTTAAGAATCAAGCCTGGTCAACAACAGCAGTCCTAATAATGGGGCTTCAGATTTTTTTTCTCAAGTTCCACCTTAGAGATTAGTATTGGTAACTATCTGTGTATCTTATTGCCTGGGCTTACCTGGCACTCTTCTATCTGACTCAGTTCTCAGGCCTCATATAACTCAAACTCTCAGTATCATTTGACACAGTTGAGCATCTTTTCTCCTTAGAATACTTTCTTGTCTCAGTCTCCTAGACATTATATTCTCCTACCCCGTGGTTGGTCCTTCTGCCTCTCTTTTGATTATTTCTTATAACCTTGACCACCAAATGCTGAAGTTTCCCAGGGCTCATTTCTTTTTGCAATCAGCTTTTCCTCTGAATCACAGTCCCTGGAAACCACTGCTCCTGTTTTCTGTCTCTACAATCTTGTCTTTTTCAGAATATCAGATAAATGCAATCATACAATACATAGCTATTTTGAATTTGACTTCCTTCGGTTTGCACATTGTCTTTGAAATTTACCCATGATTTTACACACATCAGTAGTTTGTTTCTTTTTATTGCTGAGTAGTATCCTATGGTATGGATGTACCACAAACTGTTCATTCACCAGGTGATAGACAGTTGTCTTGTTTCCGATTTTGGTGATAATGACTAAATCTGAAATAAGTGTTTTCATACAGGATTTTAAGAGGACATAGTCTTCACTTCTCTTGGGTAAATACCCAGGAGTAGAATTATTGCATCATATGGCTAGTGTGTGTTTAACCTGATAAGATACAAACTGCTTTCCAGAGTGGCTGTACCATTTTGCAAACCCTCCAGCAATACAAGTTTTTCATTATCTTCTCCAGTACTTCCTATTGTCATGTTTATAAAAAAGACATTCTAGTGAGTATGAAGTAGTATCTCACTGTGATTTCAATATCCCTCTTCCCTGCTGATGCTGAAGATCCTTTCATGTCATTATTTGCTATTCATGAGTCTTAGGTGAAAGCCTATTCAAATCTTTTGCCTACTTGAAAGATGGGCTATTTGTTGTTTTATTGTTGAATTGCATTAAATTTTATATTTTGGATACAAGTCCTTTATCACATATGTGTTGTGCAAATATTTTCTTCAAGTCTATAAATTGTCTTTTCACTTTCTTAACAGTGTGAGATGTAAGATGTATGACCTACTTTCAAAACTTATTCAGAAATCAACCAATTGTCATGTTCTCTATTGCTGCTATGCTGGTTCAGGGACCATAATCTATTACCTAGAATATTATGATAGTCTTATAATCTCTTTGCTTCTATTTTTTTCCTTCATTAAGTTTATTTTTCACTTCACATCAAGAGTGATGGTGTTAAAACTTATAATGTCAACCCCTGTTCAAAGTCCTCCAATAGCTCTCCATTTTAAGGTAAAAGTCAAAGTCCTTAAAATAGCCTATGAAATCCTGTACAATGTGCAATATTCTTTCTACCCATTATGACTCAGACCTATACTCCTACTCTTCTTCTCTGTTCACTTTGTTCCAGCTACACTGGCTTTTTTTCTATGCCTAAAAATTTCAAGCATACTCAGACCTTTGCATTTTCTGCTCCCTCTATGAACACTCTTCTCCTAGATAACTTCATGCCTCACTCCATCTTCTTCAGGTATTTTCATTGAAGTCATCTCTGTCTTTCCTTATCTCATTTCCCTGATTTTTTTTCCAATGCATTTATCACCATGAGACATACTATATGATTTATTTATTTAAGTTTATTGTGTATCTTTCTTTCACCATAATAGCAGGGATTTTTTTTCTGTTCTGTTCACTGCTGTAAACTAGTGTGGAGTTCTTAGCACATAGAAGATGTTCAATGATAACTTTTTTGAGTGAATAAATAAATGATTAAATTTCTGTGTGTGGTTTCCTTCCCCAATTTTCTAACACTGTACTCTGCTCACCACCTCATCTCAGAATGAGATCTGGTTGGTATGCCATCTTTTCTGGTTGTACTCTTTAAGATCCACATACTGCCTGTCAGATTGAATTTCCTTCAAATGCCTGCGTCACTGCAAGAAGGGGTCTAGTTCTACATTTCAGCACTCATCTTGCCTTTCTCTATTGTAATCAAATAGGACTTATTGTCTAAGATATCAGCAGAGGATAGAGCATTACATTTTTAACTTGTGACATAAAAGCTGATAGAGTTATATGGTAGAGTAACCACCCCTCTAGATTTCCCCTGACCTAGCTTGTCTTACACCTTGTGAGAAGCAAGAAATGACAGTCACTTGCTAGAGGACTTTCTATAGTCTCAATAAATTACAAACCACTTCATTTCTAAAGCCAGACATGGTATAGCTTGTGTAGCAGCTTGTGACTTAATGGTCAAAGCTGAATTGCATAAAACTTTAATTAATGACTCACACTTTAGAGACCCTTCTATCCCTCTAGGGACAGGGAGGGCAAACTTAAAGGCTACATATGCAGATTGCAGATGGATATACAGGTATACTTCAAAGAAATTCAAGATATTGCATTAAAGCAAATATTGCCATAAGGTAAGTCACACAAGTTTTTTGGCTTCTCAGTGCATAAAAATTATGCTTACACTATACTGTAATCTAGTAAATGTACAAAAAATTATGCCTAAAAATGTATATGCCTTATTAAAAATAATTCATTGCTAGGAAATGCTAATAATTAATTGAGCCTTAAGAAAGTTGTGATTTTTTTGCTTCTGCCTTGATGTTGGTGGCTGACTGATCAGGGTGGTGGTTGCTGAAGTTTGAGGTGGCTGTGGCTATTTTTTTCTTTAAAAAATTTTTTTTATTATAGATATGTGGAGTTTTAAAAGTAAGAATTAAACTACACATGCAAGTGAAATTTGGGCCTCGAACTGGCCCTCACTTCCTCTGGTAACAGACGAGGAACACTTTGTGCTATTATATGCCCCCTCCCTCTCTTGGCAGTGCCAAGTGACTGCTGATCCCTCCCTTGTGCTAATGTGATTAATGTTCAGATCCCACTTATGAGTAAGAACATGCAATATTCAGGACTTTGTTTCTGTGAAAAATTGCTGAGTATGATGCTCTCCAACTGCATCCAATTTGCTGCAAAGTCCACAATTTGTTCTTCTTTATGACTGCCTAATACTCCATTGTGTATTTTCTTTATCCAGTCCACTTTTGATGGGCCTTAAGGTTGACTTCATGTTTTTGCTATTGTGATTAGTGTGGCTATACACATGTAGATACAGGTGCCTTTTTGGTAGAGCAATTTATGTTACTCTGAGTACATTTCCAGGGGACAGAAGATGGATTACATGAAAGATCAATTTTTAGTTATTTTAGGAATCATCACACTACTTTCAATAGAAGTTGAACTAGTTTTCACTCCCACCAACAATGTAGAAGCATTCCTTTTTCTTCCCACCTGTGCCAGCATCTGTTTGTTTGTTTGTATATTTATTTATTTATTAATGATAGCTATCCTTACTGGAGTTAAGTTTTAATATTCATTTCTCTGATGATTAATGAGACTGAGCATTGTTTTAGGCATCTGTAGCCTGCTTATATGTCTTCTTTTGAGAAGTGTCTATTCATGTTCTTTGTCCATTTTAAAATAGGGCTTCTTTTTTTAACCTTTCAATTCGTTGGAGTTCCTTGTAGATCTTGAATTTTAAGCCTTTGTCAGATATATAATTTGCAATTTTCTCCCATTCTGTGGGGTGTCTCCCCACTCTCTTGATGGTTTATTTTGCTGTGCAAAAGTTTTTTAGTTTGATGAGGTTCCTCTTGTCTATCTTAGCTTTTATGACTTTTGCTTTTGGGGACATCATCAGGAATTCATTGCCTACTTTGACGTGCATAAAGTGTTTCCTATGTTTTCCTCTAGTGTGGGGGTCCTGCCCCTGTGAAGATTGGGGGTCTCTGGGGGTGTGATGGCATCGGTGATTCATGAAAGAGAGAAGAAATTAGAGAGAAAGAAAGAGACTGGACTCCTGTCTAGTGCAGAAGCCATTTATTGGGAATTGCAACAGGTCTTTTACCCCCAAATTTTGCATGGTCAGTCTCACATGTCTTTCATGTGAACACAAGGCCAGGTGCAGGAGGGGTGTCTCCCATCCACCAGATGTTTTCTCAGGTATGAGGAAGGACAAACCCAAAATTGTCTTACTGTTCCCTATGCTTGGTTAATGTTTCTTAAAAGCAATGCAACAATCACTACTAGCATCATGATGTTCTAATAATCAATAACTCCTAAACCTTATGCATACACAACACCTATGATGACTAACTTAAATCCTATTACCCTTCTATTCTATGCTAATTCTACTTACACAATTGCTATGGAAACTCATAATTATAGCTCAAACCAGTTCCTAAAGAATGTGTCCCTGTCCAAAGGTCATGCTGGGCTCTCCAGAAGGTGGCCCAGTCCAAAGTTCACAGTGGGTCACTTCTTGGAACAAATGATTACAATCTCACTCAAAATGGCTGCTACAAACCTCTAAGAATTACATAACTACTATATAAAATTATTTTGTTTATCAGCCAATATACTAAAACCTGTGACCAGTACTAAGGCTCTTAGATGTGACCCAAGTTTAAACTGTAAGTTGTGCTAAAGTCAAAACCTCAGTCAGTAGGAAAAAGGGAACAATGAGTTTCTAAAGTTAGCTGTGTTCTTCTGGGTCTCAGAGTTCTATGCTTGAGCTAGCAGGAGTTTTTTCTGGCTATAGTGCTAAGTAAGAAAAGGGAGAGGGAATGGAGTCAACAGCTCCCAAACGCATCCTAGTGGTCTCGGGGTCAACAGCCCTCCCTGATCCCTAACGCTCAGTGGGCCTCCCTGGCCAGCTCCCAACACTTTAGGATTCTTATATTAATAGTTTGATGTTTTACATTTAGGTTTTCAATCCATTTAGAGTTGGTTTTTGTGTATGGTGATAGGTAGGAGTCCTGTTTCAGTCATCTGCATGTAGTCAGCCAGTTTTCAGCAATATTTGCTAAGTATTGTCTCCTTTCCCGGGTGTTTGTTATTGGTGACTTTGTTAAAGTTGAATTGGTTGAGAGATTGTGTTTTTGCATTTGGAATCTCTGCCCTGTTCCATTGGTCTATGTATCAATTCTTGTATCAGTACCAGGCTGTTTTTGTTACTCTAGCCTTGTTGCAAAGTTTAAAATCCTCAAAGTATGATACCACCTACTTTTTTATCTTTTGTTGGGATAATTTTGGCTATTTTTGCTCTTTTTGGTTTTCATGTGAATTTCTGTATTGTCATGTCCAGGTCTGAGAAAAATGATGTGGGCAATTTGATAGGTGTTGCATTGAATCTGTAGTTTTTTTAAATATAAAGCAGGATTTATTGAGAAGACAGAAAGGATCCCACAGAGGGAGGATACCCGAAGAGGTTGTCCAAATCTGTAGATTGCCTTGGGTGGAATGGACATCTTGACAGCATCAAATCTTCTGATCCACGAACATGGAATGTTTTTCTATTTGTGCCCTCCTTGATTTCCTTTGCTGTGTTTTGTAGTTCTCATTGTAACAATCTGTCACTTCTCTGGTAAAGTGGATGCCAAGGTATTTAATTTTTTGTGACTATTGTGAATGGAATTGTGCTTTTTATTCGGTTCTCTGCTTGTTGCTGATGTATAGAAATGCAGCTGTCTTTTGCACATTGATGTTGTACCTCGAGACTTTACCAAAGTAAATTATCAGCACAAGGAGGCTTTTGACAGAATCCCCAGAGTTTTCAAGATATCAAATCATATCGTTCACAAAAAAGGGACAGCTTCATGTTGACTTTTACTCCTATTTGGTTACCCCTGATTTCCTTCCCTTGCCTGATTGCTCTGTTTAGGACTTCCAACACTAGGGTGAACAGGAAGGGTGAGAGTGGGCATCCTTGTGTTGTTCCTGTTCTTAGGATGATTAGAATGAATGCTTTCAACTTCTGCCCATTGAGCAAAATGTTGGTTGTGTGTTTATTGTAGGTAGCTCTTACTGTTTTGAGGCATGCTCCTTCTATGCCTAGCTGTTCAAGGGATTTGATTAAGAAAGGATGCTGGATTTTATGAATGCCTTTTCTGCATCTAATGAAATAATCATGTAGTTCTTGGTTTTACATCTGATAATGTGGTAAATTACGTTTATGGTCTTGTGAATGTTGAACCAGCCCTGCATTCCAGAGATGAAGCCAATTGGGTCATGGTGAATGATCCTTGAGATGTGTTGTTGGATCCAATTTGTTAGAATCTAGAGTATTTTTTGTTTCTATGGTCATCAAAGGAATTGACCTGTAATTCTTTTTCCTTGCTTAATCTTTGCTAGGTTTGGGTATCAGTATGATGTTGGCTTCATAAAATGGGGTGGAGACCATTCCATCATTCTCAATTGCCTGGAATACTTTCAGTAAGTTTGTTATCAGCTTCTTCTTATATGTCTTGCATAATTCAGCTGGGAAGCCATCGGCTCTGGGGCTTCTTTTGGTGGGGATTTCTTATGACTAAGTCAATTTCCTCAATTGTTATTAACCTGTTTAGAGTTTCAATTTCTTATTGTTTCAAACTTGGGAAGTTGTGTGATATAAGAAAGTGCTCCGTTTCCTTTAGCTTTTCTGTCTTTTTTTTTTGGTGTACAGGTTTTTATGGCAATCTTTGATAACCTTTGGAATTTCTTCAGGGTCTATCATGACTTCACCTTTTGCATTCCTAATTGTGTTTATCTGGGTTTTCTCTCTCTTTTTTGTCAATCTCACCAGGGGACCATCAATCTTATATATCCTTTCAAATGATCAGTTTTTTTCTTGTTTATTTTTTCTATGATATTTTTGTCTTCTATGTCCTGTAATTTTGATTTTATCTTGGTGATTTATCTTGGCCAATTCCATTTTTACTTCCTGAATTATTTTGGGGTTTCACTTCATGTTTCCCTTGGTTCCTGTCAATTTGTGCCATCCTTTCTCTGATTTCTGTGGTTGTTAACTGGGGCAGGTCTTTCTGGGACTTTTCCCTTGTTTGTTCTCTGATGGCTACTTTTTTGTTTGCCATGTCATTAGAATTCTGAGAGTTGCTCATGTTTATTTGTTGATTCTTCCTCATCTGAGTGAGGTCTTTCTTCACTCTCTAAGAGAGAGAGGAGCTCCATTCTGTGGCAATTTCTTGTTATTGCAGACATTTTCTCCCACTAGTTCGGCCAGTTTTCAGCTCCTGCTGCATGTGGCTGATGAATCACACCAGCTGTGGGGGTAGTGAACTGACCTAGTATATCCTAGAATTGCTTGCACCTTCCTCACCCAACATAATCCTTGCTCTTGTACATGCCTAGTTCATAGCAGGGGATGGAGTGCTCAGATTTTTGTGCCTGCATTTTTGGTCTCTGCATGTTCAAGGTCACCCCAGTTGGGTGCAAGGAATTTCCAAATGTGTTCAGGATGCCTCTTTAATCAGTGATTGAATTCCCATGCTCGTCCTGTCCTATATGAGAGGTTCTGGTCTGTTGCTCCACCAGGTGCTGGTGGCAGGCATGTCAGTCAGATTCATTCTGCAGGCTAGTCTTCTCCACATAGGCTTTACTTCCTATTCCACCTAGGCTTTGGTACCTACCACTGTTTCTTGACCATGCCTCTTCCTGCATGATACTAATGTTTCACACACTGTTGAAACATTATTCCATTTCTGTGCACACTTGGCACAGGGCATGGGATGGGGCTCCTGGAATTCTCCTGCCATTGTTTTCTGTACTCTGTGCACTTAGAGAGATCTTCACTAAGATGGGTGCAAGATATTTAACCCATTTAAAAGTGCTCAGAATATCTCTGTCTAATGGTGGTGGAGTCCCTACTCTCTGTCTTGCTAGATGAGAGCAGCATGAATGTTCTTAATGGCATCTACAATGATTAATTTTTTTTCAGAAAATTTTCAATTTACTTTGCTCATCTCCACCACAGGAATTACTATCTATGGCAGATATAGCCTTGCAGAATTTTTTTTTAATGAGACTTGAAAGTCAAAGTTACTCTTTGATCTATGAACTTCAGAGTGGATGCTGTGTCACTAGGCATAAAAACAACATTAATCTTTTTGTACTTCTCAAAGGTACAAAGCTCTTGGGTGACCAGGTGCAGAACTCTTTTTTACTGAACAGTAGATCTCAACACTGGGCTTAAGTTACCCAGTAAACCATGATGTAAACAGATGTGCTATCATTGAGGCTTTGTCATTCCATATATAGAGCAAAGACAGAGTAGATTTAGCATAATTCTTAAGGGTTCTAGAATTTTTTTGAATGGTAAGTGAGCATTGGCTCCAACTTAGAGTCACCAGGTACATTATCCCCTAAAAAGCTTTGAAGAGAGGCATTGACTTCTCTTAACTAAGAAAGGCCTAGATGACAACGTTTTCCAATAGAAGGTTGTTTTGACTACATTGGAGATCTGCTGTTTAGTATAACCACCTTCACTGATTATCTCAGCTCAGTCTTCTGGGAAACATACTGCAGCTTCTTTATCAGCACTTGTTGCTTCATCTACCACTTGTATGTTATAGACATAACTTCTTTTCTTTCTTTTTTTTTTGAGTTGGAGTCTCACTCTGTCACCCAGACTGGAGTGCAGTGGCCGCTCCCGGCCACCGCAGCCTCGCCTGCTGGGCTCTGGCGATCCTTTCACCTCAGCCTTCTGAGTAGCCGGAATTACAGGCATGCACTACCATGCCCGGCTGATTTTTTTTGATTTATTGTAGAGATGAGGTCTTGCTGCCCAAGCGGGTCTTGAACCCGCGGGCTCAGGCAATCCACTCACCTCAGCCTCCGAAAGGTGCGGGATTACAGGCTGAGCCACCAAGCCCGGCTATAACTTCTTTTCTTAAACCTTATGAACCAATCTTTGCTAGCTTCCAACTTTTTTTCTGAAACTCGCCTATCTCTCTGTCTTTGTAAAATTGAAGAGAGTTAGGGACTTGCTCAGAATTAGGTTTTAGTTCAAGGAAATTTTGGGACTACTTTAACCTTGCATCTAGACCACTAAAACTTTCTCTCTATCAGAAATAAGGTTATTTTATATTCCTTTATTATTTGTGTGCTCACTGGAGTTACACTTTTAATTTCCTTCAAGAACTTTTTATTTGCATTTACAATTTTGCTAGCTGGCTGGTGCAAGAGGCTCAGCTTTTGGCTTATTTCAGCTTTAGGCGCCTTCTTCACTAAGTTTAATAATTTCTAGCCTTTGATTGAAAGTGAGAGATGTGCAAACTTTCCTTTCATTTGAACACTCAAAGGACATTGTAGGATTATTAATTGGTCTAACTTAAATATTGATGTGTCTCAGAGAATAGGAAGGCCCAAAGGTAAGAAGAGAGATTGGAAGAATGGTCTATTGGTGGAGCAGTAGAAGCATACACAACATTTATCAATTAAATTTGCCATTATATATGAGCATGGTTTATGAAGCCCTGAAACAATTACAATAGCAACATCAAAGATCACAGATCACCATAACAGATATAATAAGAATTTAAAAAATTAAATATTGTGAGAATTATCAAAACATGCCACAGGCACAAAGTGAGAACATGCTGTTGGGAAAATGGTGCATTAAACACAGGGTTGCCACAAAACATTAAATTTGTAAAAAATAAATAAAAAAGGAAAAAGGAGAGAGAGAGAGAAATCTGCTAAGTATGCCTGTAGATATTTGCCAATGACTCATGCTCAGAATTACAGAAGGATGGATGCTGTTTTGAGAAGGAAGGGAACCTTGGGCCTGGGGTAATTTGGGAAATTATATCAAGTCAGATAGCAATCCAGAAGCTTGGTAAGATGTCTTCTTTTAAAAGTCAGAAGGTAAAGCAGTCAGTGAAGGAGTGCAGGAAAAATTACCCCAAGATATGGCTCCCTGGTACAATGAGTATTTTGAATTCAAAACCCTTAGCAATCAACAAGCCTCAGAGGAAACTTTACCCATGTTTTCATAAGGACTGCACAGACCTCCAAAGAAGAACAATTGCCTTTCAGTCTCTTCACTGTTATCTCATTCTCTATTACTGGAAACTAGAGGAAAGCTGTAAACATCCCTGGCCCAGCCATTTTATAAAATAATGCCTGTCTCTCAGGTCCATGCAACTTTCAAAGATAATTATTTTGCAAGTCATTCTCTGTTTCCCTCCCTCCATTAATTCTCCCAATCATTTGTTGCCCCTCAATATAATTTCCCTTCTCCCTCCTCATATAATCTGTTTTGCCAGAATGCAACCTTCATCCTTTCTGAAACTTCCAAATGGTAAATAATTTTCTGTAACTCACTGAGATATTGGATAATCACTCTGGGATTCTCCCCATGCACATGGTTAAATAAATCTGTATGCCTTATTATTATTTTTTTTGAGTTGGAGTCTCACTCTGTCGCCCAGACTGGAGTGCAGTGGCCGCTCCCGGCCACCGCAGCCTCAACCTGCTGGGCTCCGGCGTTCCTTCTGCCTCACCCTTCCGAGTAGCCGGAATTACAGGCATGCGCTACCACGCCTGGCTGATTTTTGATTTATTGTAGAGATGAGGTCTCCCCAAGTTGCCCGTGCGGGTCTGGAACCCGCAGGCTCAGGCAATTCACTCGCCTCAGCCTCCCAAAGGCATCGGTTGCTTATTAATCTGCCTTATTATGAGTTAGTTTTTTCAGCGAGCCTTCTGAGGGCAGGTTGTTCATTGCACAAATGCACATACTGAGGAAATAAGTGAAGACTGAAATCCAGCCTACACTCTTCAGACATACTGTGTGCTCTAGTGCCAGGCTGGGTCCACTTACAGGAAAAAGTTCTTTGTAGTTTTCCCAAAGGCACTGTATAGGTTAGTGGATTTCCTAGGAGTATTCATTATTGGTTTTGAGAGGCAGCAGGGTATATGAGAGAAAATATTAGGCTAGGCCACAAACTAGTAAGGGAGCTACGATATGACGTGTCATGATAATGAAAGATAGAAATTGATATGTGCTTTCAGATAGGCATAGCATGCTATAGGGGCACAGAAGCAGGAAAGATCTACTTTCAGGTGGGATGACCTTTAGGTGGCTTCAAGTAACATTTGAGTTGGTGATTGAAAAAAGGGAAGGATTTGACTGAGCAGCTAAGTAAGGATAGGGTGTGGAGGCCATTGCATGTAGAGGCAAAAGCACAAGTAATAGTAGAGAAGCAAGAAAGTATGGAGATTAATGTGGAAAAGATTAAGTGGTTTTGATGGATGAAATAAAATGGTGGGAGATACTAAGTAGTAGGAGATAAGGTTGGAGAAAGATCAGGTAGGATTTTCAATGACAAACTAAGAAGTTTGGATCTTATTTAGTAAACAGGTATTTTTTCAGAGATGGTCATTTACTATTTGCATTATAATTATTTAGAGATTATATTTAAAAGTCTAGAATTGTGAGTCCCATCTGCTTAAAAGAAAACCTTATAGGCCAAGGGCCAAGGGTCTAAAACTCTGCATTTTTACTAGGCATCCTCTCAGGTGATTCTGTTGTTTCCTAGATATTGATTACTGCAGTCTGAGCAATGGACTGTGCCTGAATAAGGGAAAATAGTGACCTGAGCAGATTTGGGAAAGATAAATGTAGAAGCTATATAGAAGATGGATTAGACTGGTGGTAGGAAGATTCTTTTGTGTTTTACATTCCCTGAGTGCCTGCAATGTAACCACAATGTGCCAAGTCCTGAAGCTACATAGATCATGTACTAGAAACTCAAACTAAAAGGGATTCAGGGTGGCTACTGCCTGGCCTTCCACGTGCTCACTTCAATGGGAAAGTTTGCTGTCTCTTAGACCTATGACTCTGAGAAGATTTAACAAATCTGCACATCCTTAACTATAAATATATTTTACTTGGGTCTAGAGATCAAAGTGATTCTGTATCTTCAGAAATAAGTCACAAGGTCTCTCTAAAGCTTCATATATATATATATGAATGAGTGAAACTTCCAAGATAGAAAACAAATTAGGAGTGGTGAGTTGGCAGTGGATACTTGTAAATAGGATACTTAGTTTCCGTTTCAGCAGGATTTGATGGTGTGCATGTCTCCCTACACTTCCTTCTGTTCTCCTCATGCTAAATTTGGAGTCTCTTGGGGCTCTAAAGAAAGTTTTGGAAGGGGTCTGCTAATGCTGACCATTCCCTACTTATCTTCCCAGCCAGTATCTGGGCTCTTGATTCTCATCTATTTGAAAGGCTAGATATCAAGGGTTACCTGTGTAATAGTAATAGTCTAAGGAAGAGGTCTAAGGGGCAAGAGGTCTAAGGAAAAGCTCTTTTCCTGCCAGCCAGAGTCATTTACTTGACAATTTTTCCCAAGCTGGGGCTCAGCCAGAGGGTTGAGTTGTAAACATACTTTTAATTTCCTAGAGTTTTGAGGTCAAATTATAAAATGGAAAGAGTAGCAAGATTGGAGTTCAATTCTAGCTCTGACACTTTAAGTTGTTTGGCCTCCAGTTGAACCTCACAGAACCACATTTTCACCAACTCTGTAGTGGCAAGGTCAATTGTTGATTTGCTTTTTCTCATAGGGTAGTAGTACTAATCAATACAATAAGAGGTTGGCGGTCTTGCAGTCTGAGGCACAAGGATATTAGTCCCACATTCATGGTCTCTATCCATTCAAGTCCACACAACTTCACATAATGTATTCCATGGGGAAGGGTGCTATCTCTTCCCTTTTCCCATTTTACTTCCTTACCTCATTTAGCTCACTACCCTCATTTAACTCACTTTGTATTGCACCTCACAGCCTCAGCTTTGATCTGTAAATCACACAGCCTCTTCAAACTGAGCTTTTTCATAATATGCTTAATAGTTTATGAACTCTTTTTAAACATACTGGAGACTCTTGGCTGCAGGAAGGTGTTGATTAACTTGTCCATTGATGACACTGAGCGAGAGACAGGGAGGAGGGCTTAATGCCCAAAGATCTATGCATAGCTTCTCAAGGAGGGACTAAATGAATATAAGTGAAATTAGTGAATCAGTGGATTCCTCATTGGAAGACAGCTGATTCATGCCCATTCTGAGCCTTCACTAAAATTAGAAAAAAGTTTTGCCCTGCCCTGCAGATAGATTTAACAAAGTTGCCTATCCTGAGCAATTGTAGCCCTAATAAGAGGACTAATTCTTTGTCCTCCAGGTAGAAATTCCCCCACACCAGGGTGCAAAGGTTGATGAGTAGAATGTGGGCTGAATATCAGTCCCTGCTCATCCCTCAGTTGTGAAACTGTGAACAATTAAACACAAACTCAACATTTCTTGGGCTTGGGTCCATAATAGTTCTATGTTGTGTACCCTTCCACCCCAGTTCAATTATTACCAGTGGAAAATGTGCTCTTCAAGGTCAAGGACTAAGTTTGTCTGTTTCCTAGGGTACTGGGCAGGTCCTACACAAGCACTCATTGAAAAAGGATGAACTAGAGGTAGGGAAGTAGAAAAATGCCTTAGAACCCAGCTTTCTACAGATATTTATGTCAACTGAGCATGGAAATATGACCAGAGGACTGAGGGTCTCCTAGAAAAATAGCTAAGCTCCAAAGTGGAGAGTAATGTCCTCATTGAGGAAGCTTGATGGAGAGGAAAGTATAACAGGAGGACTGGATTCTAGATCTAGCTCTGCCATGGGATCCTTGTGAGCAAGTTACTTTCTTCCTTGAGCTTTGCTATTCTCATTGTATAATGAGGCAGCTGTATAAAATCAGGGATGTCAAATAGGTGGAGCTACTCTCTACACTCATGACCATGGCAGATGATGCTAAACAATCACTGCCTTTTGTTCCCTACTTCGTATAGCCAGGATAACTTCTTTGGAAAATTTATCAGCACAGTGTTTTACAATCAACCATTTAAGAGTGGCATGGAATATGCAAGTTGGATACATAGCTTAGTACAGCACTAATGATATCAGTATACTTGAGTCAAATTTGTATTTTAGTCCTCACTATGATTTTTAAACTATGTGACGCAAGATAAGTTTCCTGACTTTCTGGACCATTAGCTTTCTCTGCTATAAAACTATATAAAAACAGAACTTATCACGCTGGGCTGTTATACAAATTTAGTTGTAATAGCTCTATGAGGTAAATACTATTATTATTTCCAATTTACAAATGAGGAAGCTTAAAAACAGAGACATTAAGTGACTTTACTTAGGTTTTGAACTCACACTATCAGGTTCAATACTATACTGAGGCAGTGGTCAATCAGTAAGAGTCTGTCCTGCATGGGAAGTCATTGAAGCAGCAGAGTGACAGGAAAGACTTGAATCTAGAAAGGACGCTTAGCACAGTAGGGGGCTTAGAGGTCATCTACTCTCTATCTCAGGAGACAGTTGGAAAAACTTAGGCTTAGGTCAAGAGAGTAAGTTGGGGCCTTTCCAAAGCCCATATGAAGCTATTTTCAACCCCAGGTAGGCTGGCAAGAACAGAGGTGCACTGGAGACTGCAGGCCATGAAGTGAAATAGGCAGGAGATGTGAGAACCTTTGTGGAGGAATGAGGGTTGGTAGTCCAGCAAAGGAGATAAAAAGAGGAGAGAACTTTATTTAGGGACCGGATGGAGGCACAGTGTTCATTTGCTGGTGGTGTGATCAGGATGAAGGAGCAGGGGCAAGTGTGGAGACTCGGGTATGAAGGTCATATGACTCAAGGGTCCTAGGTTATCAGAACCCAGGTACCCAGCACATCCTAAAAAAGCAACTTTCAAATTTCACAGAGGAACCTCTGGGGCTTTGGTTGGGGCATGGTGGGTATACAAGATGCTCCCCCAGCACACAACCAGGACAGTTCAGCATTTACTTTAAATAAACTGGGATTTTGTGTAAGATTTTTTTGAAGAAAAGCAGAATTCCACAAATTTGATTTTTTATTTTTTTTTGAAAAGATAGGTTTTTATTCATCAAAAGTTAACAGCAACAGGCACATATTGAAATGAGTATGGCAAAGCCTTTTACAAATGGCTTTACAATCAAGCTTTCTCCCAGGAAAATGGCTGTTGCAACAAACTGTAAACATAATTAATAAACAGTCTTTTACAGTAACAAAGGAAATACAAATGAACGAAAAGAAAGCATTGGTTTCTCTTAAAACTAGATTACAGTTGTGCTTACTATACATAAAACAATTTAAAACAAATTACAAAAGTGGAATGTTTTAAGTTTAAAATTAGTCCTTATATTTTGTCCTAGAAAACATCTGTTCACATCAAAAAGCCCATCAAAGGGTAACGTTTCATCAAAGGGAGGGACAAGAAAACAATGCACTTTTTTCAAATCAAAACAAGAAGTTTGGTCACTTAGCTTTGTGCATAGTTTAAGGCAACTGAAACAATCTGTTATAGTTTATCTACCTTCCCCTCCCCCTAGTGTGGCTGCTCATTGTCACATTTTAAAATAATAAATAAAAGCTTACATTTCAAATGTTTTCCCACATGGATAAACATAACACATGCACAGTCATACATGCACAAACATGCACACAAATGTACATCCACACATTAACACACAGCATACCTCTCACTCACTGCAGCAAAAGGGACTTTAGCACACTTGATCTGAAGGACACACTTCCCCATCCCATTTTATTTCAGATTGGCAAATGCCCTGAGCTGATTATGGTTTAAACATTCTACCTTTTCCTTGCATGTGCAGGTCAAGTGCACAGTAGTGAAAACCACATGTAATGTCTTCACTGCAGAATCATAATACAGCTAGGACATTGGTGTTCTTCTCCTCCCACCCCAAATCAAAAACTAATAGTTAAAAGAAATTGCATTGCCAAACAGCAGTGGAGTGAAAGCTTGGCGATACTCTATGTGGTAAATGCTCAATTTCCAGTGCATACAATAAAACTATAGCAAATGGGAGACTTTGGTGGCATCCAAAGAAGAAAAAAGGAAAACTGGGGGAAAGAGCTGCAGTCTGAGGTTTGATCTTAAAATTTTTTTTAGTGGCTCCTTCACAATCATGCTCCAAGGCAATTTCGAACAATATTTTTAGAGTTGATTTGTAAACACTGAAATCAACTCTTATTCAGCCCCACATATCCAAGCATTGTCTGGGATAGTCTTGTATTGGAAAATCTGGCCCATTCCATAAATAAAGCCTCCACTAGGTAAGTCATAAAACCAATATGGATATTGGCAATAGATGCAGTCTGAGATCACAAAGTGGACTCACACACCAAATGATATTTTTTTCTATATTTCCTTGCCAGAGGCAGTAGAGACTGGGCACTTCACATTTCCATTTCTCAGAGAACTTAGTGGAAGGTACAAGATACATATTGTTGTATTAGACATATTGTTGCATTAGACTGATTAAATTCCAAAAGATTGCTGCTGAACAATTCAGTTCAAGTTTCATGGTTTGAAGAATAGATACTTTGAAAAACTTGTGGCACACCTCAAAACTTCCTGTGTTACTCCTTCCAAATTTCCTCCTAGTAGGCTTTGAATATTCAAGGTTTCACACGAAAACCAAATTCATATTGCTATATATTCAGGTCTTATAATTAAAAAGTAGGTCCCAATGATCCAACAGAGGAAATCCTGGAAATAAGTAATGCTTGCTGGCATCATTCACGCAGGAATCTTGGCAGTCAAGAGTAAGTTCTCTTACCTTAAGACCCTATTTCACATTTCTAAAAACCTCTAGGAAGCAGTTTGTCCCCTGGTTCTGGGGGTTATAATAACCAATTTTCCTGAGGTATTAACTGTAAGTTCAACTCAAATGCAGCATCAGTGTCCTCACTGCTGGACTGTTCTCTCTGCAGTCCTGTCCAGCAGACTTTATTCAGCCCCACATATCCAAGCATTGTCTGGGATAGTCTTGTATTGGAAAATCTGGCCCATTCCATAAATAAAGCCTCCACTAGGTAAGTCATAAAACCAATATGGATATTGGCAATAGATGCAGCCTGAGATCACAAAGTGGACTCACACCCAAATGATATTTTTTTCTATATTTCCTTGATGGAAAAATTCCTCTGTTACTTTTTCACTTCACTGCTTGCTTAATTCCCAGGTCCGACATGGGTTGCAAGTATCAGCACATTTCAAAACTATCTGTAAAACCAAATGTCTATGTCTGGCGTCTTCTAGGCATAAATCACCACTATCCAAATGGGACCTAAACAATGACAGATACTCATTCTGGCGTCTGATGTCTGTGGCTAGTATCAAAGCACCTATCTGAGTCTCCATTTGTTGCCTGCTTTCTAATGGTAATGTGAGAATAACCCGGATTCTCTCGATAAGACCACTGCAGATCTCCAGTGATGATTTTCCAGTACTGTATTCTTGTATAAAGTTGCCAGGTAATGGTTAGTTTTAATAAGGAAAGGTTGATTAACACCTGGATGACCCAGATCATGAGTGGCAGCGGCAATTAAGCTCAGCAAGATATCCCAAGGACTTACAGAACTGGCAAACTTAGGTTCTTTTAAGTAATAGTGCATGCATAACCTGAGTAACATCGGCAGCGTGGACTGCGTTGTGGTAGGGATTTTGACTGTGGTAATCTTCTTGAATCATAACCAAAAATCTACGAAGTTTCATCATATCTAAATGGAAGTACTCAATTAATCCATGAAGACTAAACAAATGAAAGGTTAAGCTTACTAGACTATTTCCATTTGTTAGTCTATCAAAAAGAAAGATATCAAAATTCCAATTTTCAAATTTTTCCAGCATACATGGCTTGTCCATTATAATCACCATCTAAAATGTTTAGAGAATTTGAAATGGTAGTACCATGAAAAAAGCGTGAAGATCTAAGATACCGCTGGAAACTTAGTAACTTTCTGATATTCCTTGTAGAGACAATTCAATTTCAGATTGAGAGTGGAAAATACGAAAATCAATGCATAGATGAGAACCTCTACTTTCTGATTCAAATCCTGCTCGACTCCTTACACGTACATCACCTAGCATAAGAATGTACAATGCAATCTCATCAGAACAGTCATAGGAAATAGCTCCAGACCTCTGTGAGAGCTGCCAGGGACTGGGGCAGCCAAAAAGTGCAGAGCTGGAGCTGAAGCTGATGGCTCCTCGGCGGCTGAGGACCTGCTGGGGGACCGGCCTGACCAGGGGCAGCACCGGCAGCTGGTAACATACTTCCATTGAATACGCCGGCCCGCCCTGCTGCAGCCGCTGGTCCCTGCGCTGGGAGGGGGCCGCGTCTTGGGGTCCTCGGGCCGAGGCGCGGGCAGGGCGGACAGGCGCCGGCCCTGGGCCGGGAAGACACCCTCACGCCTCCCCCACCCCAGCCCTCCGCTTGGGCCGCGGGCGGGAAGACTCTCTAATTCCACCAATTTAAAGTGAAGAAGTTAACAAGGGTACCTGCATGATCAATGTTTGTATACCTAACCCTGAATTGTACCCTACATCTTTATAATAAATAAATTTTAAAAATAAAGTGAAGTTAGAAAAAAAGTTGTATGTGGTGAGAGCCAATGCCAGGACAGAAGCCAGTCCCCCATCAGTCCAGTGCTCTTCCCTTCTTACCCACTAGTTTGAAAATCATTGCACTAGCACTTTATTAAGATTCACTAACACTAGCTAGCAAAGAAGACTCTGAGTATAGAGTAGAACAGTACATATAAAATCTTCATTGGGGTTGGTTCTACTTGTTACCCAGCAGTTTAGGAAATTCAGGGGCAGTTTATTTTTTCAACTGATATCACTTTGCTGGACTTATGAGGTTTTTTTCTGTGATAGCACTTGGCATGAAGTAGTTGCTCAGTAGCGAAGATTTGTAAGTTAAATATTAAATATATGAGGTAGCCCTTGCTTATTCTACTGTTTCACCTCCTGTTCTTTCAGCTACTCCCTCACCTCCATCTTTGTGCTTGAAAAATATAAATGTCCTCGAAGCGCCTACATGCCATATTTGGATGCCTTTGCTCAAATCATTTACTCTTTCTGCTATTCCTTTCCCCTTCCCTTTGACTGGCTAGCTCCTTATCAGTCAAGACTTATCTCAAATGTCCACTTCTCCAGGAAGCCTTTCCTGAATGTCTGGACTAAGTTATGAGCCCCTCCTTGATGCACACCCTGTGCAGGGGCTACACCTTCACAGGATCTAGCACTGTGTTTGGCATATGTAGTAAGTGCTCGAGAAATGCTTGCTTATTTCATGCACTGTTGGTGGTAGTGAAAATTAGTATTCACTCATCTTGGTAATCTCAGACCAAATTAAAAATGTATCTACTTTAACCCAAGTTGTATACTTCTAGTAAATCAATTTTACAGATGCAATGGCTTGCTGCAAAATGACCTTTGTACAAAGTTATTCCTTGGAACACTGTTTATAATAGCAAGTAATTGTAAACAACTTCAGTGTCCATAAAAAGAGGACGGGTTAACTAGATTATGACACGCAAAAATATTGATGAATCACTTTATGTACTGATAAAAAAGTGTCTGTTGTCTATTATGTGTAATAAGTTACGACAAATGTTAGTGGCCTGATAAAACATTTATTAACATTTATTATCTGGATGTGGCTTTAATGGTCAGGGTCTCTCACAGGTTGCAATTGGTCTGAGTTGTAGTCATTTCAAGGCTCAACTGGGGGAGGATCCACTTCCCAGGTCACTAATGTGGTTGTTAATAAAATTCAGGTTTTTGCAGGTTCTTGAACTGACTACAGGACTTCTGTTTTGCACGGCAGGTGGCCAAAGGGCAATCTCAGTATTTTGGAATGTGGACCTCTTTAACACAGCAGCCTGCTGTATCAGTGATGGCAGACTAAGAAGGCAAAAGGGAGTGCAGGTAAGATGGAATTCAGTCTTTTGAAGTCTATCTCGGAAGTGACATCCCCCAAAAGTGACTTTTGCTAAATGCTGTTTATTTGAAATGTCAGTAGGTCCAGTCCTTTTACCCCCTCATACACACTAGGAGAGGATGACACAAGATCCTGAATACTAATAGGCAAGGATCATCTAGAGCCATTTCAAAAACTTCCTACCATTAAAGAAGAATTCCAAATATATTAAGTGGAAAAATCTGGGAACATGAGTGTTTATACCATGCTGTTCTGTGTGCTTTAAGACTACACACACACACACACACACACACACACACACACACACACACATATATATGAAAACACATTTTTTTTCTTGTATACACACAAACTCTCTAGAGAGACACTAAGGGAACTGGAAATATTGACTTCCTTCAGGAAGGCAAGTGGGTGATTGGTGGATTAGGTTGAGAGAGAGAGAGAGACCGAGACTCTTATCTGTATAGATTTTGCACTTTTGATTTTGAACTATAGTACTGTACTATCTACTTGAAAATGAGATAAGATGTAATATAGAATGAGGCTATTGTAACTAAAACAGCATGATATTAGTCCAAGAATAGACAGTTTGACCAATGGAACAGAATAGAAACTCCCAGAAATAAAATTACATTCCTACAACCAACTGATCTTTGACAAAGCTGACAAAAATAAACAATGGGGAAAGGACATCCTATTCAATAAATGGTGCTGGGAAAATTGGCTATTCATAAGCAGAATAATAAAACTGGACCTCTATCTCTTATACAAAAATTAACTCAAGATGGATCAAAGACTTAAATGTAAGACCCGAAACTATAAAAATCCTAGAAGAAAATCTAGGAAACATCTGCTGAACATTGACTTCGGCAAAAAATGTATGACAAAGACGCCAAAAGCAATTGGAACAGAAACTAAAATAGACAAATGGGACTTAATTAAACTAAAAAGCTGCACAGCAAAAGAAGTAGTCAACAGGGTGAAAAGAAAACCTTTTGAATGGGAGAAAATATTTGCAAATTGCACTTCAGACAAAAGGCTAATATCCAGAATATACAAGGAACTCAATCAACTCAATAAGAAACAAAGCAAACCAAACCAAAACAAAAAACCAACAAATAACCACATCAAAATGTGGGCAAAGGATATGAATACACACTTTTCCAAAACAGACATACAAGTGGCCATTAAGCATATGAAAAAATGCTCAACACCACTAATCATCAGAGAAATGCACATCAAAACCACAGTGAGAATTCACCTCAGACCAGTCAGAATGGACATCTTTAAAAAATCAAAGAACAAAGGTGTTGGTATGTTGCATAGAAAAAGGAACACTCATGCACTGCTGGTGGGACTGTAAACTTGTTCAATCTATATGCAAAACAGTCTGGGGATTACTCAAAGAACTAAAAATTGAAAATTGAATTACCATTTTATCCAGTAATTCCACTACTAGGGATCTTCCCAAAGGAAAACAAATCAATATAAGAAAAAGATCTGTACTTGTATGTTGTTGGCAGCACTATTCACAATAGCAAAATAATGAAACCAACCTAAGTGCCCACCAACAATTGACTGGATAAAGAAAATGTGGCATATATACATCATGGGATACTACACAACCATATAAAATAATGAAATAATGTACTCTGCGGCAGCATGGATAGAGCTGGAGGTCATCATCTTAAGTGAACTGACTCAGAAACAGAAAACCAAACATTTCATGTTCTCACTCACATGTGGGGCTTAAATGGTCACAAAGGTGAAAATAATAGACACTAGGGACACAATAAGGGAGGATGTGGAGAGGGTGGTTAGAGTTAAGAAACTACCTATGGGACACAATGTCTTTGGGACGGGTCATTTGAGACCCATGTCCATCACTGCACAATGCATCTATGTAACAAACGTGCATGTGCACCTCCTGACTCTAAAATAAAAAAGTTTAAAACAGAGTGGGTTAAAACTAAAATCTTCTCCTGGTACATAATATAATAATTAAGAGCACTCAAACCGGTGTTAGATAATGCTGGATTTGTATTCCAATTCTATTACTTATGGACTGTATGACTCTGAGTAAGTCAATTAAGTTGTCTGAGCCTCAGTTTCCTGATCCATAAAATGAGCACAACTTATAAGAGTTTTTTCAACTTTATGTGACAAAATTGACATAAAACAGAGCATATAGTTGCTATTTGTTAAAGACTCATTCCTTTCCTCTTTCTATTTTTAACACTGGTTCCCTGGTCAGGTACATGTTTGTGAAGCCCTTTGCAAGCCTTTCCTGATTGCAATGTCTTCCTCACAGCCTGATAGAGGGAACACAGGATTGGAAATCAGATAATTCTGGAGACCAAATAACTTTCCCTCCCCTTCTCAGTAGTATGGCCATGGCTCCCTCTTAGAGCCTCAGTTTCCTCATTAGGATTTTCACTTCTCAGAGTTATTGAGAGGATGCAAGAGATGAGGCCTGAACCAAGAAAGCAGGAAAAGTATAAACATGGTGATTTGGCATTAGGTATAAGTACCATTTATTATTAGTAACAATTGTAACTAATAAACCAGAATGAAGAAAGAGGACAGGCGTCAAGATGGCTGACTAGAAGCAATTCATGCTTTTTTCTTCCACATAGAACCAAAATATTACATGGACAATAATTCTTTAAAATATTATTTAAGAAAGAACATTGGAATTTAACAGAAAAGTGACAAGAAATCTTCTGGGCTCTGGAGATCCTTCCACTACAGCCTCCCAAGTAACTGGAACTACAGGCGTGCACTATCATGCCCGGCTATGTTTTTTGATTTATTGCAGAGATTGGGGTCTTGCCAAGTTTCCCAGGCTGTTCTTCAACCTGTGGAATCAGGCAATTCCCTCACCTCGGCCTCCCAAAGCACTGGCATTACAGGCTTGAGCCACCGCGCCTGGCTTAGAGTTGGTTTTTGTGTATGGTGATAGGTAGGGGTCCTGTTTCAATCTTTTGCATGTGGTCAGCCGGTTTTCCCACCACCATTTACTGAATGGGCTCTACTCTCCCCATTGGTTGTTGTCGGAGGCTTTGTTGAAGGTGAGTTAGTTGAGAAATTGAGGTTTTGCTTCTGGCATCTCTATCCTATTCCATTGGTACATATACCTATTGTACCAATACCAGGTTGTTTTGGTTATGGAGCCTTACAGTGAAGTTTAAAGTCTGGAAGCCTCCCGCTTCATTTCTTTTGATAAGGATTGCTGTAGCTATTCGTGGTCAATTATGTTTCTATATGAATTTCAGTATTGCCATTTCCAGGTCTGAGAAGAATAATGTTGGTAATTTAATGGCCTTTGGTAGGATAGACATCTTAACAATGTTGATTCTTCCTATCCATGAGTATGGAATATTTTTCCATTTGTTTAGTGTCTTCTTGGAACTCTTATAGCACTGTTTTGTAGTTCTCATTGTGAAGGTCTTTCACTTCTCTGGTTGGGAAGATGCTGAGGTATCTCATTTTTTGTGTGGCTATTGTGAATGAGGTTGTGCTTTTTATTTGGTTCTCTGCCTGCTTGTTGTTGCTATATAAGAATGCGACTATCTTTTGCACATTTATTTTGTACCCTGAGACTTTGCCAAATTCTTTTATCAGTGAAAGCAGGTTTTTGACAGATTCAATGGATTTTTGAGGTATAGGAGCATATCATCAGCAAATTGGGATAATTTAACTTTCTCTTTTCCTGTTTTGGTTACCCCTGATTTCCTTCTCTTGTCTAATTGCTCTAGTTAAGACTTCCAACAAAATATTGAACAAGAGGAGTGAGAGTGGGCAGACCTGTCATGTTCTGGTTTCCAGGGAAAATATTTCTGTCCATTTAGCAATATGCTGGCTATGGGTTTATCACAGATGATGCTTATTACATAGGTGTTTGAGGGTTTTTATTAAGAAGTAATGCTGGATTTTATCAAAAGCCTTCTCTGCACCTAATGGCATAATCATGTGTTTTGTGTTTTTTTTACGTCTGTTGATACATTTAATTACATTTATGGTCTTGTGGATGTTGAATCAGCCCTGCATCCTGGGGATGAAGCCTATTTGATCATGGTGGATAATTTTTGAGATGTGTTGTTGGATCAGATTTGCTAGAATCTTGTTAAGAATTTTTGCATCTATGTTCATTAGAGATAATGGCCTGTAGTTTTTTTTTTCATAATCAATATTTTTTATTATGGTTTTGTGGGGTACAGTTAAGGGTTAGGTGTACAATTACGTTTCATTCAGGCACCCTGTTGATAAGAGGTGTTTCCCCATCCCCAGACAGATATTTGCTACTGTAAATCCCATCCCCCCCATAGTTTCCCAGTACCGTCAGTCATTTTCTTATAGTATTACATTGGATGTTCAAGGTCCATTATATGAGTGAGAACATGTGATACTCAGATATTTGTTTCTGTGAGAGGTCACTCAGTATTATAGACTCTAGTTCCATCCAGGTTGCTGTAAAATTCATGATTTTGTTCTTTTTTATGACTGCGTAGTATTCCATCATGTATATGTACCATATTTTTTAAATCCAGTCCTCTTTTGACGGGCAGCATGGTTGTTTCCAGGTTCTTGCTATTGTGAACAATGCTGTGATAAACATACGTGTGCAGATATCTTTTTTATAGAGTGATTTGAGTTCTTCAGGGTATATTCCCAGTAAGGGGATTGCGGGGTCATATGGGAGGTTGATATTTAGAGCTTTTAGGAATCACCACACTGCTTTCCACAGAGGTTGCACTAGTTTACACTCCCACCAACAGTGAAGAAGTGCTCCCTTTTCACCACACCCTCTCCAGCAGCTGTTATTTTTTGAGTTGTTGATAATTGCCATTCTGACTGGAGTTAAGTGGTATCTCAGTGTGATTTTGATTTGCATCTCCCTGATGATTAGCGAGGTTGAACATTTCTTCATGTGTTTGTTGGCTGCTCGGATGTCCTCTTTTGTGAAGCGTCTGTTCATATCTTTTGTCCATTTTATAATGGGGATGTTTGTTTTTTTCTTTTCAGCACGTTTTAGTTCTTTGTAGATCCAGGATGTTAAGCCTTTGTCAGACCTGGTGCTGGCAAACACTTTTTCCCAATCTGTAGGCTGTCTTCCTGCTCTCTTGATGGTTTCTTTGGCCTTGCAGAAGCTTGTCAGTTTAATAAGGTCCCACTTGTCTATCTTCTCTCTTATGACCTGTGGGTTTCGGGTTTTGTTCAGGAATTGGATGCCATTTCCGATTTCCATGAGGGTATTTCCTTCATTTTCTAAGGTTCTTATAGTTTGAGGTTTTACATTTAGGTCTCTGATCCATTTGGAGTTGACCTTTGTGCATGAGGATAGATAGGGGTCCTGTTTCAATCTTCTGCATGTGGTCAGCCAGTTTTCCCAGCACCATTTACTGAATAGGTTCTCCTCTCCCCAGTGGTAGGTGGTGGGGGCCTTGTTGAAGATGAGTGGGTTTAGAAATTGAAGTTTTGCTTCTGGAATCTCAATTCTATTCCATTGATCTATATGCCTGTTCCTATACCAATACCAAGCTGTTTTGATGATTGTAGCTTTATAGTAAAGTTTGAAGTCTGGTAATGTGATACCAACTGCTTTGTTTTTTTTGGCTGAGGATTGTTCTGGCTATTCTTGGACGTTTGTGTTTCCATATGAATTCCTGTGTTGTCTTTTCTAGGTCTGAGAAGAATGTTGCTGGTAATTTGATGGGTATTGCATTGAATTTGTAGATTGCCTTAGGTAAAATGGACATCTTCACAATGTTGATTCCAATCCATGAGCATGGGATATTTTTCCACTTGTTTGTGTCATCTTTGATTTCTTTGAGCAGTGTTTTGTAATTTTCATTGTAAAGGTCTTTCACGTCTCTGGTTAGGAAGATGTCCATGTATGCTTAGGTGTTCAAGGGTTTTTATCATGAAGGGGTGCTGTATTTTATCAAAAGCTTTTTCTGTATCTAATGATATAATCATGTGGTTTTTGTTTTGACATCTGTTGATGTACCTAATTACATTTATTGTTTTACGAATGTTGAACCAGCCTTGCATCCCAGGAATGAAGCCTACTTGGTCATGATGGATGATTTTTGAGAT
>NW_007067500.1:41592-78629 GCF_000164805.1 Carlito syrichta
ATCGCCTGGAATACCTTCAGTAGGATTGGGATCAGCTCCTCCTTAAATGTCTTGTAGAATTCTGCTAGAAAGCCATCTGGATCAGGGCTTTTTTTTGTAGGAACTTTTCTTATTACATAGTCGATTTCCTTGATTGTTATTGGTCTATTTATGGTCTCAATTTCCTCTTGTTTCAATCTAGGTAGGTTGTGTGATGTCAGAAAGTCCTCCATTTCCTTAAGATTTTGAAGTTTGTTTCCATACAACTGTATGTAGTAGTCTCTAATGATCTTTTGTATTTCTTCAGGGTCAGATGTGACATCATCTTTTGTGTTTCTGATTGTGCTTATTTGGTTTTTTTCTTATTTTTTCTTGGTCAGTCTTGCTAGGGGACCATCGATCTTGTTTATCCTTTTGAAGAACCAGCTTTTTGTTTCATTGTTTTTTTGTATTATCTGTTTGTCTTCTATGTCCTGGATTTGGACTTTTATTTTGGTGATCTGGATTCTTCTGCTGAAATTATAGTTTTTGTGCTTTTCCAGCTTCTTTAGGTGGCTTGTTAGTTTGTCAATTTGTGTTCCTGCCATTTTCTTCATGTGTGTTTGTAGGTATATAAATTCCCCTCTTACTACAGCTTTCAAGGTGTCCCAGAGATTTTGGTAAGATGTTTCTTCATTTTCATTTGTTTCCAGGTATCTTTTGATCTCTGTTTTGATTTCATCATTGACCCAGGAGTTGTTTAGCATCATGCTGTTTAGTATTCATGTCTTTGTGGGTTTTGGGGGGACTTTGTTGGTGTCAATGTTTATTTTTATTTCACTGTGGCGAGAGTCAGAGACCCACTGCAGTTCTCCTTTGAAGAGGGTTTCACAGACCAGGTTACCCCGTCGCCATCTTGCTGGAAGTCCCCTGGCCTGTAGTTCTTTTTGTTTTTGTTTTTTTTGGATCTTTACCCGGTTTGGGTATCAGTGTGATCTTAACTTCGTAAAATGATATAAGGATAATTCTGTGTTTCTCAATTGCCTGAAATGCTTTCAGTAGGATTGGTTTCAGCTCCCCCTTGTACATTTTCTAGATTTTCGCTAGAAAGTCATCTGGTCCAGGTATTTTTTTTATAAGTAGTTTTGTAATAAAAGAGTTAGTTTCCTGGGTTGTTGTTATTCTATTTAGTGTCTGAATGTCTGCTTGTTTCAACCTTGGGAGGTTGGGTGATATCAGAAAATCCTCCATTTCATTTAAATTATCAAGTTTCTTTCCATACAGGTGTGCATAGTAATCTCTAATACCTTTTGTATTTCTTTGGGGTCAGTTGTGATATAATCTTTTGCATTTCTTTCTTTTAACTTTTAAAGTTTTTATTTTAAAGATGTGGGGTGCAATTCAGGGTTAGGTATACAAATGTTCATTATGCAGGCCCCTTGTTGATGAGGTGTGCCCCCCCATAGAAGTTTGTCTCAACTGCCAATCCCATCCCCCTTCTGGCAAGTTCCCACTACTACCAATCCTTTTTTTATAGTATTATGATAGTTGTTCAAGGTCCACTTGTGAGTGAGAACACTTGGAACTCTGTTCTTTGTTTCTGTGATAGATCACTGAGTATGATGGACTCTAAATCCATCCAAGTTGCTGTGAAGTCCATATGTTTGTCTTTCTTTACAGCTGCATAATACTCCATTATGTGTATGTACCACAGTTTTTTAAATCAGTCCAGGTTTGATGGGCAGCATGGTTGGTTCCATGTTTTTGCTTTTGTGAATAGTGCTGCAATAAATATGGCATGTGTAGGTATCTTTTTTGTAGAATGATTTGAGTCCCTCTGTGTATATTCCCAATAGGGAGATTGTTGGGACATAGGGAAGATCAATTTCAAGTTCTTTCAGAAATTGCCACACTGTTGTCCAAAGAGCTTGCACTTGTTTGCATTCCAACCAGCAGTGTAGAAGCTTACTTTTTTCTCTGCATCCTTGCTGGCATCTGTTGTTGTTTGTTTTATTAATGGTGGCTATTCTTACTGCAGTTAGGTGGTATCTCAATGTGGTTTTGATTTCCATTTCTCTGATGATTAGTGAGGCTGAACACTTTTTCATGTGTCTGTTGGCTGCCCATATATCTTTTGCAAACTTTAAAAAGGCATTGTTTGTTTTTTTCCTTTCAGCATGTTTGAATTCCTTGTAGATCCTAGATGTTAGGTCTTTGTTAGACATAGAGTTGGCAAATATTTTTTCCCAGTTTGTGGGCTGTCTCCCCGCTCTCTTGATAGTTTGCTTTGATTTGCAGAAGCTTGTCAGTTTGATGAGGTCCAACTTGTCTATCTTATCTCTTCCAGTGTGGGCAATTGGGATTTTGATCAGGAATTGGTTGTCAGTTTCAGTTTCCGTGACAGTGTCTCTTGCATTTCCAAGATTGTTATGGTTTGAGGTTTTACGTTTAGGTCTTTGATCCATTTAGAGTTAATTTTTGTGTATGGTGATAGGTAGGGATCCTGTTTTAATCTTCTGCATGTGATCAGTCACTTTTCGCATCACCATTTACTCAATAGGTTCTCCTCTCCCCAGTGGTTGTTGTTGGAGGCTTTGTCAGAGGTGAGTTGATTGTGAAATTGAGATTTTGCTTCCAGAATCTCTATCCTGTTCCATTTGTTCGTATGCCTGTTCTTGTAACAATACTAAGCTGTTTTGGTTATTGTGGCCTTATAATACAGTTTAAAATCTGGAAGTGTGATATCTCCTGCTTTTTTTTTTTTGCTAAGGATTTTTTGGCTATTTGTGGTGGTTTATGTTTCCATATGAATTTTTATATTGTTATTTCCAAGTCTGTGAAGAATGATGTTGGTAATTTAATGGGTATTGAGATGAATTTGTAGATTGTCTTTGGTAGGATTAACATATTAACGATGTGGATTCTTCCTATCCATGATCATGGAATATTTTTCCATTTGTTTAGTGTCTTCTTGGATTTCGTTGAGCAGTGTTTTGTAGCTCTCATTGTAAATGTCTTTCACTTCTCTGGTTAGGAAGATGCTGAGGTATTTCATTCTTTTTGTTGCTATTGTGAATGACATTGTGCTTTTTATTTGGCTCTTTGCCTGTTTGTTGTTGGTATATAAGAATGCAACTGTCTTTTGCACATTTATTTTGTACCCTGAGACTTTGCCAAAGTCCTTTATTGGTGCAAACAGGTTTTTTACAGATTCTCTTGGATTTTAGAGGTATAGGATGATATCATCAGCAAAGAGGGGTAACTTAACTTTCTCTTTTCCTATTTGGCTACGCCTGATTTCCTTCTCTTGTCTAATTGCTGTAGCTAAGACTTCCAACACAATGTTGAACAAGAGGGGTGAGAGTGGGCAGCCTTGTCTCATTCTGGTTTTCAGGGAAAATGTTTCCAGTTTCTGTCCTTTTAACAATATGCTGGCAGTGGGTGTATCATAGATGGTGCTTATTATTTTGAAGTAGGTTCCTTCTATACCTAGGCATTTGAGAATTTTTTCAAGAAAGGATGCTGGATTTTATCAAAAGCTTTTTCTGCATCTAAGGATGTAATCATGTGGTTCTTGTTTTTACACCTGTTGTTATATTTAATTACATTTATTGTTTTGAAGATGTTGAACCAGCCCTGCATCCTGAGGATGAGACCTATTTGATCATGGTGGATGATTTTTGAGGTGTATTGTTAGATCCATTTTGCTAGAATCCTGTTGAGGACTTTTGCATCTATGTTCATAAGGAATATTGGCCTGTAGCTCTCCTTTTTTTGTTGGATCTTTACCCAGTTTGTGTATTAGTGTGATGTTAGCTTCCTAAAATGATTTGGAGAGAAATACTTCGTTCTCAAATACCTGGAATACTTTCAATAGGATTGGTATCAGCTCCTCCTTGTATGGTTTTTAGAATTCTGCTGGAAAGTCATCCTGTCCAGGGCCTTTTATTTTGTAAGTAGTTTTCTTATTACAGAGTCAAATTCCTGGGCTACTATTGGACTATTTAGTTTCTCAATGTTTTCTTGTTTTAACCTTGGGAGGTTGGGTGATGTCAGAAAGTCCTCCATTTCAGTTAGGTTTTCAAGTTTGTTTCCAACAATCTTCTGTATTTCTTCAATGTCATTTGTGATTTGATCTTTTGTATTCTGATTGTGTTTATTTGGGCTTTTTCTCTCTTTTTCTTGGTCATTCTGGCCAGGGGTCCATCAATCATGTTTATTCTTTTAAAGATCCAGTTTTTTTGTTTTGTTGCACTTTTTTATGATATATTTGTCTTCTATGTCCCATTTGGGCTCTTACTTTGGTGATCTGAATTCTTCTGCTAAAGTTAGGGTTTTGGTGGTCTTGTCTTTCCAGCTCCTTTAGGAGATTTTTTAGGCTGTTAGCTTGTGATCTTTCCATTTTCTTGAAGTATGTTCATAAATAAATAAATTCCTCTCTTAGAACTGTTTTCATGGCATCCAGAGGTTTTGGTTAGATGTTTCTTTATCTTCATTTTGTTTCCAGGAATCTTTTAATTTCTATTTTGATTTCTATGTTGACCCTGAAGTTGTTCAGCCTCATGCTGTTTAATATCCATGTCTTTTTTCAGTTTGGGGGGAATTTATGTTGATATTTATTTTTATTCCACTGTTGTCTGAGAAGGTGCATGGTAGCATTTCAATCTTATGAAATTTGTTTGTGCTTTATTTATGACCAAGAATGTGATTGATATCAGACTACATTCCATGTGGTGATGAGTGGAATGTATATTCTGTGGTTGCTGGGTGTAGCATTCTGTAGGTATCTATTAAGCCCATTTGGTCATGTGTCAAGTTGAGGTTTTGGATTTCTTTGTTGATTTGTTGCTTCAATGTTCTATCTAAGGTTGTTAGTGGAGTATTTAAGTCCACAGCTATAATGGTATTTGGGTCAATATCTTTTTTAGTTGACTTAGTAGTTGCTTTATAAGCCCTGGTGCTCTTGTGTTGGGTGCATATATGTTTAGGACAGATATTTCTTGTTGATGGATTGAATCTTTGTCATTATGTACTATCCTTCCATATCTTTTAAAATTTTTAATATCTGAATGGTTGTTTTGTCTGACATTTAGACCGTTACTCCTGCCTTCTTTTGTGATCCATTCACCTAGAAACTTGTTTTCCTCTAACTTTGATTCTGTGTTTGTCCATCGTGGTGAGATGAATTTCCTAGATGCAGCAAATAATTGGGTCATGGTTTTTAATCCAGTTTGCCATTGTGTATCTTTTCAGTGGTACAATTAGTCCATCCACATTCAGACTGATTACTGAAATGTAATTGTTTATCCCTGTCATGAGTTTCTTATAAAGTTTTTTGTTTGCTTGTTTGTTTATTTTCTTTTATCTTTTTGGCTGATGTATGTGTGTGTTTTCTTGTGTGTGTGTGTGTGTGTGTGTGTGTGTGTGTGTGTGTGTTTGTGTGTGTGTGTGTTGATCCAGGAGTTGTTTAGCATCATTTCATTTAGTGTCATGTGTGTTTTCAAGTCACGATGTATTATCTGTTGATTCTGTGTTCTGCCATTCTCTTGGGATGTGTGTGGTCACTCTTTTTTCTTTCATTCTTTCTTCTGTGCTTAATGTCTTTTCAAGCATCTCCTCCAGAGCTGGTTGGAAGCTGCATTATCTCTTAGGGATTGGATGTCTGAGAAAGATTTTAATTTTCCATCACTGATGAAGCTGAGCTTGGCTGGGCATGCAATTTTTGACTGAAATTGTTTATCTTTGAGGGCTTTAAATACTGAACTCTAGTCCTTTCTAGCTTGTAATGCCTCTGTCAATAGGTCTCCTACTATTTTTATTGGTTTTCCCCAGGTAGTCTGACCTTTCTCTCTTGCTACCTGCAGGCATTTTTTTCTTTTGTATCTACTTTGGTAGGTAAATTACTACATGTCTAGGGGTTGGTCTTCTCATTTGATGTCTTGTGAGAGTTCTCTGTATCTCTTATGTTTGAATAGTCACATCTCTGGTGAGATGGGGAAAATTTTGTTCAAAACCTTCTGGAATACTTGCTCCAAGGTGTTCTTTCTTTTTATATCTTCTTCTGGGATACCAATCAGGTGTAGGTTTGGCCTCTTAATATAGTGTCACATTTCTTGGAGACGTTCTTATTTATGAGTATTCTTTCTATGTTTTTTACAAATCAGGTTAATTCCATGTTTTGATCTTCAAGTTCTGAGATTGTTTCTTCTGCTTGATAATTCTGCTTTCTATGCTTGTCATCTTGTTACTTTTTTCCTGTATGAAATTTTTTTATGACCAAAATCTCTGTTACAA
This sequence comes from Carlito syrichta, assembly GCF_000164805.1. NCBI lineage: Eukaryota > Metazoa > Chordata > Mammalia > Primates > Tarsiidae > Carlito > Carlito syrichta. Next base: position 47,845 of record NW_007067500.1, read on the forward strand.
AGTTCTTTCAGTGTTGCATCTTGTCTTTCTGGAGTCTTATTCACTCTTTCCATTAATTCCCTAATCCCTGTTGTATTCTGGGGCCAGTAGTTGGTGACTTCCATTGTTTGATCTCAGAGGTCTGATTATTCAGGTGTTTTCTCTTTGGTACACTGGAAATTAACTGTGTTCCTCCATTGATGTTTACTCATTTGTGACAGATCTCTTTGTTTTTTCTCTTTAGTTCTGTTATTCAGTGGCAATGTGAGAGGCTTTCCTTCTGATATTTGCTCAATCTCTATTCTTCCCTGATCAGGGCTCTGAATTTGTTCTATTTTGAAATAGCGTTGTGGGTGGGAAGCTTTGCTGTCTCTTGTTGTTTTGAGAGTCAAATAAGGTGGAGAAAGGGGCGCTAGGATTCAGAAACTGCTAGCAAATTACAATGCTCACTGATTGTGGTATTGGTTCCCTGAGACCCACTCCCCATCACCATGCTATATAAAGATGCAATTGGTATGTGTGTACTCCCTTAGTCCAAGATACAGTAACAGCAATGTGGAAAATAGAGACAAGAAGAATGAAATAAGATGGACAAAAATTTTAAAAATAATAATAACAAAAAACACAGAACAACAAGAGCAGTAAACAAAGCAAAAAGACATTTAAATATACACACATACACACACACTAAAGCAAGCTGGAACAACAACAAAGCAAAAGAAAACAAAAAACAGCAACAAAAAACATGAAAACCAAACACGCACACATATGCTCAACCCAAAATGAAAAGAGAAGAAAAAGAGAAAAAAGAAAAGAAAAAAAGAATTCAAATAGAACCCTCACAGATGTATTCCCAAACATATTCAACTATAAAAAGAGAAGAACAAAAAAGTAAAAAACAAAAAAAGAAAGATGAACACTCACTTACATCTTCCCCTACACACATAAACAGAAAACAGAATAAGAAAAAAAAGAAAAAAGGCGGGGGAGGGGGGACTGAACCCTCACATACACATTCATGCACAAAGAAAAAATATTTAAAACATAAAAAACAAATAAACAAACAAAAATCCTGCTCTCTTGTGGCAGGTTATGTAATTGTTTTTCTCAGCTGTGTCTCTGCTGTCTCCTGCAGAACTTTGGCCTCATTCACAATCTCTCCAGTGTCTGGCCCAGGCAACCAGGAGGGAACAGTGGACATAGTTGAATCTTCAGTCCTCCCCTCCCACTTTAGTATTGCCAGGAATATCCTTTCTGTTGTGGAGGTGCAGGATTGTCTCTTCCTCAAATACTGGTGGGGAGTACCACAGCTAGGCTTTTCCTGAAGTGGAGTCCTCTTATTGCAATTGATGTCCTGGGTTTGTCCCTCTCAGTCATTCCCCAGATGTGTGCATCTGATGTTCTGAGGATTGGTGGGGATGAGTGGGTTGGGTCAGTCCCAGACTCACCACTGATCTCTTTGGAGGTCTTTCTTATCCTTTTCTGGTCACATCCTTTGTCCTGTGACTGAATAAGGGTAGGGTGTGGGGCACCTAGGACTCAGCACTGGTCCCGACCTTCTGGAGTTTGTGCTTTTGACATATTCCTTCTGCATCACAATCAAACCCTGAGTAGTTAGGCTACCTGTCACAGAGACTGGGTCTGTCACTCGATGGTGAGCAAGCCGGAGCACTTTCTTGTTTCATTTTCAAGATGGTTGCAGGGTGCCTCTTTTGTCTTCTCCAGTGGGGCTCTGCCTCTGGGATCCCTCTCTGTGCTCCCTTTGCAGCCTTTGCTTCCAGTGTCTGATCATGCACTGCAGTAGTGGAGCAGAGCCTGGAGCCAGCAACCTCTCCCAGCTGCTTCTTCCTGGGAAGGGCTTTGTTGATTTCTTTTTTAATGATGCTTGACTTCTGTGTCCTAGGAAGTACTAGAAGCCAAGTAGAGCAGCTGCAGCACCAACTGCTTCACCAGGAAAGCCCTGGCCACTTGTTCCCAAGTCCTCACTCAGTCAGGCAACACAGATGCTCACTTACTGACACATATGCAAAATTTTTGGTACACTCATTCATTCACACTGGGATTCACATAGTCTGACTGGCTCTGCAGCCATCTTCATCCATAATTTCAGCAATAGGCCTTAATCCAACATAAATTTAAAAAATCTTAGATAAAATATTGAAGATATTGATTTTTAAAGAGGCTCGGTGATTACAAGAGGATTTTGAAAAACAATGCAAATAAATCAGAAAAACAATTCAGGATATAAATTTATCAAAGAGATTGATTCTTTAAAAAAAATAACCAAATAAAAATTATAGAACTGAAGAACTAATTTAAGAAAATACAAAATACATTTGAAGGCTTCAGCAATAGACCAGATCTTGCAGAATAAGGGATCTGATAACTTGAAGACAAGTCTTCTGAAATAATTCAGTCACACAAAAGTAAAGAAAAAACAATAAAAAGAATAAGCAAAGCTTTCATGATGGTTGGGACACCATAAAGTAACTGAATATTTACATGATCAATATCCTCAAGAGTGAAGAGAGAACTAAAAGATTTAAAAAAATATTTAGCAAAATAATAAACGAAAACTTCCCAAACCTAGTAGGAGATATAGATATCCATATATAAGTGACTCAATGATTCCCAGGTAGGTACAATGTAAACAAGTTCTTATCCAAGGCACATCATAGTCAAACTGTCTAAAGTCAAAAATAAAAAGAAAGAGAAAATTGTCTGACCCATAAAGAAAACCCCATCAGAATAACAGTGGATTGCTCAGCACACACCTTATCGACTGGAAAAGAATGGAATGATATATTTAAGATGCTGAAATAAAAAAATAGTAAGACAAGTATATTATACCCAGCTAGGTTATACTTCATTAAAGAGGGAGAAATAAAGTCTTTCCCAGGCAAGCAAAAGCTGAGAGAATTTATCACCATTAGACCAGCTCAGCAAGAAATACTTAAGGGAATTCCACACTCAAAAGAAAAAGAACAATATCTACCATCAAAAATGCACAGAAAAGTATAAAACTGGGCAATCCTCTCAGATCTCCTTACACTGTAAGAACTTTTCTGACCTCTCAATAAATACTGCTTTCTCACTTAAAAAAGTGTATCGCTCACTGATAAGAAATCACACAAAGAAGGAAGAGAAAGAACTCAAATGATACCCAACATAAATTCTCCAAAAACTACAATAGCAAAGAATAAGATAAAAAAGACTATATAAAATAAGCATAAAATAATTTAAAATATGAAAGGAACAAAGCCTCACATGTCAATAATAACCTTGAATGTAAACAGATTAAATTCTTAAAGTGAATTGAATGGCTGAACAAATTTTAAAAGATCAAACTAGGTGCTGCGTACAAGAAACTTAGATTACCAGTATAGACAAATATAGGCTGAAAGTCTAGGAATGGAAAGTTATTTCATGGAAAAGAAAACAAAAGCAAGCAGGACTACCTATCACATATAAAATATTTAAGGTAAAAAACAGTAAAAATTTTAAAAAAGACAAAAAAGATCATTATGTAATGATAAAGAGATCAACTCAGCAACAGACTATAACAATTCTGAATACATAAGCACCCAACACCAAAACACCCAGATTTATAAAGTAAATATTGGGGGGACTTCCAGCAAGATGGTGACAGCACAGGTGGGACTGTGAGAATCTCCACGAAAGTGGGTTTCCATAAAGACTCTTGCTTCCTCCCCCCGCACACCACCAGCCATGCCGGTCCGAGGCCTGGAAGCCCTTGGTCCCATGCACCACTCAGCTGCTGCAGCTGCCACCACTGCCACTATTCTGCCCCAGCCGGCCCTGAGATCCCAGCTTGGTGGAGCTCCAGGCTCCCTCTGTGGCTACACCACCCCACCCGGCCCCAAGCCACCACAACCCACGGAGGCCCTTGGCTCCCACCCTGTGGAGCTCTGGGCTCCCTCACTGGCTGCACTGCACTGCCTGGCACCAAGCCGCCATCCACAGAGGCCCTCAGCTACCACCCTGTAGAGTTCCGGGCTCCCTCCCTGGCTACACTGCCCCGCCTCAAACCACCATTGCCCAGGGAGGCCCTTGGCTCCAGCCCTGTGGAGCTCTGGGCTACCTCCCTGGCTGCACTGCCCTGCCCAGCCCCAAGCCACTGCCACCTGGAGAGGCCCTCAGCTCCTGGCCCCTTGGAACTCCAGGCTTCCTCCCCAGCTGCAGCACCCTACCTGGCCCCAAGCTACTGCCACCTGGAAAGGCCCTTGGCTCCTGCCCCTCAGAGCTCTGGGCTCCCTCTCTGGCTGCAGCTCTCCACTCCATCCCAGGTCTCCATCACCCAGGGAGGGCTGTGGCTCCCTCCCTGTGGAGCTCTGGGCTCCTTTGTCGGCTGCACCACCTTGCTCCCTGCTGCCCTGGGCTACACTGACCAGCAATGCCCAGCAGTCTTGCACTCTGCCTCCCCTGACTCATCCCTGGCCATAACAGGACCAGAGAACAGCTGGAGCTCTGAGACCAGGTATAGACCTGCAATGTCCCATGAGCTCCACCCAGCTCTGTGCAGGGTCCAGCTTGGTACCTAAGAACAAAGAAAGAAAAAGAGGCACAAGCCGCATGTGACATGCTAACCTGCAGTCCCCAGCTGTCTCACACTCTGCCTTCCCCAGCTGTACCTGGCTGCAGTAGAACCAGAGATCATCTGGAGCCCTGTGACCAGGCAGAGAGTTGCATTGGCCCACCCACTTCCACCCAGCTCTGCATAGCCTTCGACTTGGGATCTAAGACCTCATGTTTGGGTAGGGGAATAGTACATCATAAGGAGGTTGGTCAACTTGTGTGTATATATGATTTTATGTTCTAGTTTTTTTTGTTGTCACTGTTTTTTTCGCCTGTTTGTTTTTGTTTTTGTTTTCTTACTCTGATCTGTCTTGGTGTATATTTTCATTTGCTAGTTGGTACCTTTGTCTGTTTTCCCTCTTACTCTTCTCTCTCTCCACCTTCCACTTTCCTCCCTCCCTATTCCATTTCTTTCCTTTTTCTTGCCTCATTTTACTTTCAGGGAACAAACCTATACTCCCACTTCATGGACAGATTACAAGGCAGTGGGAAGCAGGTTCCAGGGTATCCTATTGGTGGATACTGGGATATGCAGATAGATTTTGAATCACAGCCCCCCCCTCAAATAAATCTCAAAACTGCAAAAGGTATAGTCCCCAACCTGCAGCGCAGCTTCAGAGTTGAACAAAACCAGAAGATTCACACAAGGAAGAATAGGTGATTGAGCAAACAGAAGTAAAAGCAACCTCACCACCCCTGAATGACAGATTTAAGAAGACAGGGAAAAAAGGAAAAAGTGGGGAGGAAAATCTACACAAATGAAGAGAAACTAAAAGAAGAATATAGGTCTCACACAGACTCCTGGGCGATCAGATAATGAGAAAACAGACTTCGGAATGCAAACAATGAAGAGCTCCCAGAATGACTCTTCATATCCTACAAACCTGGACATCAAGACATTAATAGAGAGAATAAAAAGGATTGAGGAGAGACAAGAGGAAAATAGGAAGGAGTTGAAAACTGAGCAGTAATAAAGAATACTGCGATTGAAATAAATAGCAAACTAATAAGCATGGAAAGTAGAATTAGCCAAGCAGAAGACAGAATCTAAGAACTTGAAGACCAAAATATAGAACTAAACCAAACTGTCAAAAGCATAGAAAAGAAGCTTAATAAGACAGAACAAAACCTTCAAGACATGAGTGATTACTTCAAGAGAATGAACCTAAGAGTAATTGGACATCCTGAGGCAGAAACAGAAAGAGAGACCACTGGAAAAAACATTCCACGAAATTATTCAAGAAAACTTCCCTCACCTCATCAGTGATGTGAACATTCAAACACAAGAGATTCAGAGAACCCCTGTAAGACAACAAATGAGAAAACCAACTCCTAGGCACATAATATTTCACCTGAAAAAAGTAGGTATAAAAGAAAAAATCTTAAACACAGCAGGAGAAAAAGGTCAGATTACCTACCAGGGAAGACCACTCAGAATAGCAGCAGACTTATTTACAGAAACACTTCAGGCTAGGAGAGTTTGGAGCCCAATATAAAGTAAATATTGCTAGATTTAAATAGAGAGACAGACAACACCACAATATAGTGGGAAGCTCCAATATCCACGCTTAGCATTAGACAGGCTATCTAGAAATTCAACAAACATTTTATTTATTTATTTATCATTTTTTTATCTACATTTTTAATTATGATATTGTGGGGTACAGTTAAGGGCTAGGTATACAAATATGCTTCGTTCAGGCACCCTTGTTGATAAGAGGTGTCTCCCTGTCCCCAGACAGATATTTACTACTGTTAATCCCATCTCCCTGCCCCTCCCCCAATAGTTTCCCACCACTGTCAGTCATTTTCTTATAGTATTACGTTGGAAGTTCAAGGTCCACTATATGAGTGAGAACATGTGATACTCAGATCTTTGTTTCTGTGAGATGACCCTCAGTAGTTCAGACTCTAGTTCCATCCAGGTTGCTGCAAAATTCATGATTTTGTTCTTTTTTTATGGCTGTGTAGTATTCCATCATGTATATGTACCACATTTTGTTAATTCAGTCTTCTTTTGATGGACAGCATGGTTGCTTCCAGGTTCTTGCTATTGTGAACAATGCTGCAATAAACATATGTGTGCAGGTATCTTTTCTGTAGAGTGATTTGAGTTCTTCAGGGTATAGTCCCAGTAGGGGGATTGCAGAGTCAATATTTGGGAGGTCAGTATTTGGAGCTTTTAGGAATCACCATACTGTTTTCCACAGAGGTTGCGCTAGTTTGCACTCCCACCAACAGTGTAGAAGTATTCCCTTTTCACCACACCCTCTCCAGCAATTGTTATTTTTTGAGTTATTGATAATTGCCACCATTCTCACTGGAGTTAGGTGGTATCTCAGTGTGGTTTTGATTTGCATCTCCCTGATGATTAGTGAGGTTGAACATTTCTTCATGTGTCTGTTGCCTGCTCGGATGTCTTCCTTTGTGAAGTGTCTGTTCATATCTTTTGCCCACTTTATAATGGGGTGGTTTGTTTTTTTCTTTTCAGCATGTTTGAGGTCCTTGTAGATCCAAGATGTTAAGCCTTTGTCGGACCTGGAGTTGGCAAATACTTTTTCCCAGTCTGCAGGCTGTCTCCCTGTGCTCTTGATGGTTTCTTTGGCTTTGCAGATGCCTGCCAGTTTAATGAGGTCCCACTTGTCTATCTTATCTCTTATGGCCTGTGGGTTTTGGGTTTTGCTCAGGAATTGCATGCCAGTTCCAATTTCCATGAGGGTATGTCCTTCATTTTCTAAGGTTCTTATGGTTTGAGGTTTTACATTTAGGTATCTGATCCATTTAGAGTTAATTTTTGTGTATGGGGATAGATAGGGGTCCTGTTTCAATCTTCTGCATGTGGTCAGCCAGTTTTCCCAGCACCATTTACTGAATAGGTTCTCCTCCCCCCAGTGGTAGTTGGTGGAGGCTTTGTTGAAGATGAGTTGGTTGAGAAATTGAGGTTTTGCTTCTGGAATCTCAATTCTATTCCATTGGTCTATATGCCTGTTCCTGTACCAATACCAAGCTGTTTTGATTATTGTAGCTTTATAGTAAAGTTTGAAGTCTGGTAATGTGATACCACTTGCTTTGTTTTTTTTTGCTGAGGATTGTTGTGGTTATTCTTGGTCATTTGTGTTTCCATATGAATTCCTATGTTGTTTTTTCTAGGTCTGAGAAGAATGTTGCTGGTAATTTGATGGGTATTGCATTCAATCTCATGGATGGCTTTTACTATTTTGAGGTATGTTCCCTGTATGCTTAGATGTTCGAGGTTTTTATCAAGAAGGGGTGCTGGATTTTATCAAAAGCTTCTACATCTAATGAAATAATCATGTGGTTTTTGTTTTGACATCTGTTGATGTATTTACTTACATTTATGATTTATGAATGTTGAACCAGGCTTGCATCCCAGGAATGAGGCCTATTTGGTCATGATGGATGATTTTTGAGATGTGTTGTTGAATCCGGTTTGCTAGAATCTTGTTGAGAATTTTGGCATCTATGTTCATCAAAGATATTGGCCTGTAGCTCTCTTTCTTTGTTGGGTCTTTACCTGGCTTGGGTATCAATGTGATGTCAGCTTCGTAAAATGAATTGGGGAGAGTTCCATCTTTCTCAATTGCCTGGAATACCTTCCGTAGGATTGGTATAAGATCCTCCTTAAATGTCTTGTAAAATTCTGCCGAAAGCCATCTGATCCAGGGCTTTTTTTGTAGGTAGTTTTCTTATTACATACTCAATTTCCTTGATTGTTATTGGTCTATTTAGGGTCTCACTTTCTTCTTTTTTCAACCTAGGCAGGTTGTGTAATGACAGAAAGTCCTCCATTTCCAAAAGGTTTTCAAGTTTGTTTCCATACAAGTGTACATAGTAGTCTCTAATGATCTTTTGTATTTCTTCAGGATCAGATGCGACTTCATCTTTTGTGTTTCTGATTGTGTTTATTTGGGCTTTTTATCTCTTTTTCTTGGTTAGTCTATCTAGGGGACCATTGATCTGATTTATTCTTTTGAAGAACTAGCTTTTTATTTCATTAATTTTTTTGTATTATCTTTTTGTCTTCTATGTCCTGGATTTGGGCTTTTATTTTGGTGATCTGGATTCCTCAGCTGAAATTAGGGTTTTTGTGGTCTTGCTTTTCCAGCTTCTTTAGGTGGCTTGTTAGGTTATCAATTTGTGTTCCTGCTATTTTCTTCATGTGTGTTTGTAGGGATATAAATTCCCCTCTTACTACAGCTTTCAAGGTGTCCCAGAGATTTTGGTAAGATGTTTCTTCATTTTCATTTGTTTCCAGGTATCTTTTGATCTCTGTTTTGATTTCATCATTGACCCAGGCATTGTTTAGCATCATGTTGTTTAGTGTCCATGTCTTTGTGGGTTTTGGGGGGACCTTGTTGATGTTAATGTTTATTTTATTCCACTGTGGTCTGAGAAGGTGCATGGTAAAATTTCTGTCCTTTTAAATTTGCTTATGCTTGATTTATGGCCAAGTATGTGGTCAATCTTAGAGTACATTCCACGCAGTGATGAGTAGAATGTGTATTCTGTGGTCTTTGGATGGAGGGTTCTGTAGGTATCGATTAAGTCCATTTGATCAAGAGTCACGTTGAGGTTTCGGATCTCCTTGTTGATTTTTTTGTCCTGATGATCTGTCTAGGGTTGTGAGTGGGGTATTACAGTCCCCAGTTATGATGGTGTTGGAGTCGATATCTTTTTTTAGTTTACCTAGGAGCTGCTTTATGAAAGTTGGTGCTCCTATGTTGGGTGCATATAAGTTTAGGATGGATATTTCTTGTTGATGGATTGAACCTTTTATCATTATATAGTGGCCTTCTGTATCTTTTTTTTAATTTTTGACTGCTTAAAAGGTATTTTTTCTTAGATTAAGATTGCGACTCCTCCTTTTTTTGTGTTCCATTTGCCTGAAAATTTGTTTCCCATCCTCTTACTTTGAGTCTGTGAGTGTCCTTTCTAGTGAACTGAGTCCATTGAAGGCAATAGATTGTTGCTTTGTGATATTTTATCCATTTTGCCATTCTATGTCTTTTCAGTTATGTGTTTAGTCTGTTCACTTTCAAACTAACTATTGAAATGTGAGAGTTGATTCCTATCATAATGTTCTTACAGACTTGTTGTTCTTCCTGTTTGTGTGTTGTATTTCTTTTGGTTTTAGAGTTAGATCATGTGTGTTTTTAATCTTTTGCCTGTACGCTTGTGAAGAACATTGCTGTTCTTTTTTCCTTTTCTTCTGTGTTCATTACTTTTTTAAGTGTTTCTTGTAGAGGTGGACTGGTGGCAGTGTAGGTTCTTAGAGATTGGATATCTGGGAAAGATTTCAATTCTCCCTCATTGATGAAGCTTAGCTTGGCTGGGTAGTTTATTCTTGGTTGAAATTTTTTCTCTTTTAGAACTTTGAAGATAGGGCTCCAAGCTCTCGTAGCCTGGAGGGTTTCTGTAGATAAATCTGCTGCTATTTTAATTGGTCTTCCCTGGTTGGTAGTCTGGCATTTTTCTCTTGCCACCTTTAGGATTTTTTCTTTTATACCTACTTTGTTTACGCAAATTATTATATGTCTGGGAGTTGGTCTCATTTGTTTTCTTGCAGGTGTTCTCTGAATCTCTTGTGTTTGAATTTTTTCATACTTGATGAGATGAGGGAAGTTTTCTTGAATGATTTCATGAAATGTTTGTTCCAGTGTGACCTCTGTTTCTCTCTCTGCCTCAGGAAGGCCAATTACTCTTAGGTTTGGTCTCTTGAAGTGATCATTCATGTCTTGCAGGTTTTTTTCTGTCTTTTTGAGCTTCTTTTCTATGCTTTTGACAGTTTGGGTTAGTTCTGTGTTTTGGTCTTTGAGCTCTGAGATTATTTCTTCTGCTTGGCTAATTCTGCTTTCCATGCTTATTAGTTTATTATTTGTTTCCATCACAGTATTCTTTACTGCTCTTATGTCTGACATCAGCTCCTTCCTATTTTCCTCTTATCTCTCCTAAATTTTTTAAATTCTCTCTATTAATGTCTTGATGTTTGGGTTTGTTGCATGTGACCAGTCATTCTGGGGGCTCTTCATTGTTTGTGTTCCGGAGTCTGTTTTCTCAGTGTCTGATCTCCCAGGGGTCTGTGTGATCCCTATCTTCTTGTTTTGGTTTTTCTTTATTTGTGCAGTTGTATGCTTCCCTACTTTTTCCTTCCCTCCATGTCACCATCTTTTTTAATTCTGTTATTCAGGGGTAGAGGAATTGCTTTACTTCTGTTTGTTCAATCTCCTATTCTTTATGTATGCCCTCTTACTTTGTTCAGTTCTGCTGTTGGACTGTAGGTTGGGTGTGGTCCTTTTTGCAGTTTTGAGATTTACTTAAGGGATGAGCTATGATTCACAATGTATCTGCAGGTCCTGGTATCCGCCAACAGGTGTATGGATAATCTGAAACCCACTTCTCACTGCCTTGGAATCTGTCCATGCAGTGTGGCTGTAGGTTTACTCCCTGAAATAAAATGAGGTTAGCAGAGGGAAGAGAATGGAACAGATAGTGGGGGGAAGAGGGGGAGAGGGGAGAGAGAGGATTAAGGGGGGAAACAGACAATTGTACCAACAAATGGAGAGAGAGACCTAGACTGAAACAGATAAAAACAATAGACCACAGCTACAGACTAACCAACTCCCATACAAAAAAAATTAAAGCATACAATGATGCTAACATGCAAGCTAACCAACCACCTTATTGGTGGGCTGTTCCTCTATACAAAGATATGGTTTACAGAGAGGAGAAAAGAGAAGAAAAGGAAGAGAAAACAGGAATAAAACAGTAAACAGTAGGAATAGAATCAAGTCATTAAACTAACAGAACCAATTGAGCACACTTTGAGACTTTTCGTTTAAGTCCAATGTCCTTTCAGCTCTGATTTCTACTTGTCTTCTCAAGCTGGTAAATTAGTTCACAGTTAGGGTCAGTTGCCCCTGGCCTGCTGTGAAGGACAGTTCAGATCACCCTCAGTTCACCACTCAAATCTGGCCTGTGTCTGTTTTTCAAGCTTGTTTTCCCCATTTTGGTGTTGTTATCTTGTATTGCCAGCAGGTGGTGCTATCTCAGCTGCTCGCCCCAGAGGGAGTGGAGTGGGGCAGGAGTCAGGCAGAGGCTGGAGATGGGAGCCTGCCTCAGGGCACACAGGAAGAGACCCACGGCCAGCAGGACGTCATGGTGGCAGCAGAGGTGGCAGCAATCCCAGCAGATCTTGCCTGCAGGGTCTTCAAGGACTGAAGTTGTGGATTGCCTCAGGCACGGGTGGCGTGATGCGCTATGGTTGCCATGGAGGCTGTGGTGGCACTGGCGGCTGCTGTGTTTGTGGCTGTAGTGACTGTCCAGACCACTGCGATGCCCCAGCGGTGGTGATGGCTGAGCTCCATGTGAAGAGCAGGCTGCCGACATTGGGATCCACAGCCCCTGGGGAGAGAGCCAGAGACCCTCTGTGTTCTCCTTTGCAGGGGGTCTCATAGACCAGGCTGCCCTATCGCCATCCTGCCAGAAGACCAAACATTTTGTTTAAATTAGGCTTTAGGAAAAATGAACCTCACAGACATTTACAGAGTATTGTATCTCCAAAATGCAAAATATACTTTTTTCTATACCAACCCATGAATAAATCTTCAGGATAGACCACATTTTAGGCCACAAAGCAAGTCTCAACAAATTTTTTAAAGTTAAAATAATATAAAGTATCTTCTCAGACCATACTTCAAAAATAGTAGAAATTAATAAGAGAAAATTTGGAAAATATACAAATACATGGAAATTAAACAAAATGCTCCTGAATGACCATTGAGTTAATAAAGAAATTAAGAAAAAAAGGTCTTGAAACAAATGAAAATGGAAACACAAAATTTCAAAACGTGGGGGGATACAGCAAATACAGTGCTAAGTGGAAGGTTTATAGTAATAAATGTTCACATTAAAAAAGTAGAACTGGACTCCGTGGCTCAGCCTGTAATCCTGTGCCTTTGGGAGGCTGAAGTGAGTGGACTGCCTGAGCCCGCGGGTTGGAGACCCACCTGGGCAACTTGGTGAGACCTCATCTCTATAATAAATCAAAAAATTAGCCAGGTGTGGTAGTGCATGCCTGTAGTTCCAGCTACTTGGAAGGCTGAGGCTGAAGGATTGCTGGAGCCCAGCAGGTGAGGCTGCGGTGGCTGGGAGCGACCACTGCATTTCAGTCTGGGCAACAGAGTGAGATTCCAACTCAAAAAAATAAAATAAAATAAAATAAAAAAGTAGAAATACTGCAAATTAAAAATGTAACAATATTTGTCAAACAATTAGTAACGTAAGAGCAAACCAAATTCAAAATTAGTATAAGATAAAATAGTAACTATTTATTTTTTATTTTATTTATTTATTTATTTTTTTGATTTGGAGTCTCACTCTGTCACCCAGACTGGAGTGCAGTGGCTGCTCCCCAGCACCACAGCCTCCACCTGCTGGACTCCGGCAATCCTTCCCTCTCAGCCTTTCAAATAGCTGAAACTACAGGTGTGCGCTACCATGCCCGGCTAATTTTTTTGATTTATTGTAGAGATGAGGTCTCTCCTGCCCAGGTGGATCTCAAGCCCATGGGCTCAGGCAATCCACTCACCTCAGCCTCCCAAAGGTGTGGGATTACAGGCTGAGCCACCGAGCCCGGTAATAGTAAATATTTAAACAGCACTAAATGAAATAGAGACTAAAAATCTTACAAAGGCTAAACAAAAGAAAAGTTATTTCCTTGGAAAGATAAACAAAAATGATAAATCACTAGCAAGACCAGCCAAGAAAATAACAAAGGACCCAAATAAACAAAATCAGAAATGAAAGTATAGATGTTACAAGTAGAACAGAAGTACAAAATATCATCTGAGATTACTATGAGCAACTATATGTTGACAAACTGAACAACACAGAGGAAATGGTCAAATTTCAGGATATATACAACTTACCAACCAGGAATCAGAAAGAAACAGAAAGTGTGAACAGACTGATAAGGAATAGCAAGATTAAATCAGTAATAAAAAATTTTCAAAGAATAAAAATCTAGCACCAAATAGATTCACCACCAATTTCTACCAAACATAAAAATAAGAGCAAATACCAATTCTTCTGAAACTCTTTTAAAAATTAGAAAAGGAGGGAATTCTCCCTAATTTAATGAGGTCAGTGTCACCGAGACACCAAAACAAGACAAGAACAATAAAAAAGGAAAACTACAGGCCAATATCCCTAATGAACATAGACACAAAAATTCTCAACAAACTACTGGCAAACCAAATCAAACAACACATACAAAGATAATATATAACAATCAAATGGGATTTGTACCAGAGATGCAAAGATGGTTCAATATATAAAAATAATTAAACTTGATACATTATAGCAACAGAATGGACAAAAATCATAAAATCATCTCAATAGATGCATCAAAAACATTTGATAAAATTTAACATTTCTTCATGATAAAAGCTGTCAACAAACTAAGCATAGAAGGAACATGCCTAAAAATAAGAAAAACCATGTGTGAGAAATCCACAGTGTTATCATATTGAATAGGGAAAAGTTGAAAACCTTTCCTCTAAGATCTGGAATAAGACAAGGATGCGTGCTTTCACCATTCCTATTCAGCATCATACCGAAAGTTCTAGCAAGACAAATCAAGATGGGGAAAGAAATAAAATATGTCCAAATTGGAAAATAGGAAGTCAAATTGCCCCTTTTTGTTGATGTTACAATCTTATATCTAGGAAATAAAGGTCTCCACCAAAAAACTCTTAGATTTGATAAATGAATTAAGTAAAGTTACTGAATATGCAATCAACATACAAAAACCAGTTGTGTTTTATACAGCCATAATGATCTAGCCAAAAAAGAACTTAAAAAGGCAATCTCATTTGAAATTGCTACAAAAAAATAAGATTCCTAGGAATACATTGAATCAAGGAAGTGAAAGATCTTTCCAAGAACAACTAAAAAACACATAAAAGAAATTGAAGAGAACACAAGTAACATCACATACTCATAGATTAGAAGATTTAATATTGTTAAGATGACCATATTTCTCAAGACAGTATACAGATTTAATGTAATCCTTATTAAAATATCAACACTATACTTCACAGAATTCTTAAATTCATATGAAACTAATGCATGTAGGACTGGTCTAGTCTAGGGATGATGACTTTCCTTAGCATTTGCTTCTCTGGGAAGGACTTTATTTTTCCTTTGTTTATAAAGCTTCATTTGATGGGATAAGAAATTCTTGACTGGTACTTCTTTAAGGATGCTAAAAATGAGCCCCCAATCTCTTCTGGTTCATAAGGTTTCTGCTGAGAGGTCTGCTGTTATTCTGATGGATTTCTTTTGGTAGGTGTTCTGGCCCATCTGTCTCGCTGCTTTGAAGGTTTTTATTCTTTCATGTTGACTTTGGATAGCATGTATATTGCAAGAGTTCCCTCAGTTTTTTATATCTTTATGTTGACCTCTCTAGCAAGATAGGGGATGTTTTCTTGGATTATGTCTTCAAATACTTTTTTCCAGATTGCTCATATTCTTTCCTTCTCTCTTAGGAATACCAACCAGACATAGGTTGGTTTCTTTACCAAAGCATGCACTTCTTAAAGGCTTTTTTCATTTTTTTAAAAAATTATATTTAAAAATATAATCTGATTTGATTGATTTGAAATATCAGTCTTCAAGCTCTGAAATCCTTCTGCTTTGTATGTTGCTAAGGTTTGTGACTATGTTTTGAAATTCTTGAAGCAAATTATTCAGTTCCAGAAGTTCAGTTTGTATCTTGTCAAATGTCTATGTTAGCTTGCAAGTCTTGGACAGTTTCCATGGTCTCTTTGATTTGGGTATCTAGTCTCTCTTGGATCTCATTGAGGTCTTTGTCCTTCATATTCTGAATTCTAAATTTGTCATTATGGACAATACAAATTCATTTTGGTTAAGATTCATTGCTTAGGAGCTGGTGTAAAGGTTTTGGGGTAACAAAACATGTTGGTGTTTGTGTTGCTGGAGTTCTTACACTGATTTCTTCCCATCTGAGGAAACTGATGTTTCTCTTCCTTTTAAAAAATTGGTATAATTAGGATGAGGATTTTGGGTATTTTCTTTTTTCCCCTTATGGGTATAGCTGTTGTGTATATTGTGTATGGTCAATTGGCTTCATTCTTGAGTACTCTGCATGATTTTCTTGGTTGCAGCTAGCAACATGCATGACTGTCTCAGATGTTACTTGTTCTAGCAGTGTTGAGTATCTAGTTTTTGTTAAGTTGTGTAGTTTAGGCCACAGGCCTATAGATAGTGCTTTAAAGTGAGGGCCAGTAGCAGCAGTTGCAGATGCAGTTGGGTTTTTAGAAAACAGCTGCTGTTTTCAGGCAGTTGTGGGTCCCCACACCTCTTGACATCCAGCGGCAGATAATTCCTCTCTAAGAGTAAGCAGCTGAGATGAAGGA
This sequence comes from Carlito syrichta, assembly GCF_000164805.1. Classification (NCBI taxonomy): domain Eukaryota; kingdom Metazoa; phylum Chordata; class Mammalia; order Primates; family Tarsiidae; genus Carlito; species Carlito syrichta. Next base: position 63,879 of record NW_007067500.1, read on the forward strand.
GGGTGAGGGGAACCTTGACAGTTCACTGCTTCCATTTATTTTAGTTACAAATTCTGCATTGGTAGTGCATGCAAATGCCTGCTATGACTGCTCCCTCCCTGACCCAGGATGACAGGGACAAAGAGCAGTTGGGGCTGCAGATAGTGGCCACAAAGAGCAGGCCAGAGAGCTCTGGCAGCTGATCTCCCTGAGGACCACAGGGTCTTGGCTGCAGCATTTATGTGAATGTGGGTTTCTCGTGCTTCCCATACTCCTGTAGCAGGTGATTCCCATCTGGAAGGAAGAAACTGGAATTGTGCCCTGACTCCTCTCTACTTCTGTGTTATCATAACTTTGCAGTCCATGCTGTAGGTACATGATATCATGTGACTGGGCTGCTCTTTCCTGGACCAAGGTCAGCAGTGATCATGACTGCTGCAACTGTGGAAGCAATGAAGTGCTTACTGCTCTCTTAGAAACACTGACTCTCCCTCTTTCCTTGGTGAGGTGGTGGAAGCTGACGCAGCTGTATGGGGATCAGTGGCCTGAGAAGTTCCATGTGGGCTTGGACAATGCCTCTTCACAGTCACCAGACAGCTCTCTATGTTGGTATGGGGGCCAAGGGTGGGTCACAAGAACTATTCAAGACTCAGATTACAAAGGTTTGTGGTGGTGGTATGAGTTCCTGAGGGTTTCTTACTCACTCCACTCTTCACTGCATTCAGTGATCTCCCTCTGCTCTATTCCTGATTCACATCAGCAATGTGTGAGTTCTCTTTTCTTTGCATCTTTGTCAGGATAAATTTTTTGTCTTTTTACTTATAGCTATACTTGGTTCAAGATGACTGACTAGAAGCTGCCTGTGTGTGCCTCACTCACAGAGAGGAACCAAAATAGTGAAAGAACTTCAACACCCCACACAGAGCATCTAAGAATGAACCTTGGGCCTAATTAGAGAAGCAAAAGGACCCATAGAAAGCAGAGAAAAGTCAGACAACCTGCTGGTTCTTAGAAATTTAGAAGAAAAATCAGATGTTGTTGGATAAAATAATGACTTTGGGTTAGGACATGAATAAATGAAAGTTCTTGTGAGAGCTCCAAGTGGGTGCTTATAGTACACTTGATATATGAGGTTGCAGTTTAGTGAACAAGTCAAGGATGAAGATATAGTTCTGGGAGTCAAAAGTCTAGAGATGATACTTAATAATGAGTCCAACCAAGGAGAACATGGAGGAGATAGAGTTAGAGAAATAGGAAGAGATTGAAGAAGAGAAACAGTGGACGGCATTTTGTGTATTAGTTAGGGTGTACCACAGAAACAGAAGAGGGGGAGAGAGAGAGAGAGAGAGAGAGAGAAAAGATTTATTATGAGAATCATTTGATTCTGGAAGCTGAGATCTGCCATTTTCAAGCTGGAGACCTAGAAATGCCAGTGTTGTATGTCATTCAGTTCCAGTTCATAGGCCTGAGAACCAGGGAGCTGATAATGTGAATCCCAGTAGAAGGGCAGGAAGACATGAGATGAGATGTTCCAGCTAAAGTGGTGAGGCAGAAAAAAGAGGGGCAAATTCTTCCTTCCTCTGTCTTTGTTTTCTATTCAAGTCCTTAACAGATGTTGAGTGATGCCTAACCACATTGAGGAAGGCAATCTACTTTACTAATTTGACTGATTCAAACCTCAATCTTATCCAGAAACACATCCATAGACAAAACCAGAAATAGTGTTTAATCTGGACACTTCCTGGTGCAGTCAGGTTGGCACACAGTCTTAACCATCACAAGTCCAGCCTTTGTCAACTTAGTACCCATACACATCTGTTTGAATCACAATTAAATCACCAGATAAAGACAGCAGCAAGGTATTAATTACAATTAAAATGTACAACTATCCTATGTGCAACTTAAAATGCACAAAATCTTTCCTCAAAAGAGAAGGTAAAATTGTAGAATGATATTTACTCTTCTTAATATTTTGTGACTTAAATACTGTGATGTAAAATTAACAAGATTTAAATACCATGATATTTTTCTGATTGCACTTAAATATGCTCATAGTAAAATGAGAAAATACTCATGATAATTATAGTTCTTATTACTCTAACTTGTCATGTGGTATTTATAACTACCTTCTTCCACTACTTATTCAGGAAACACCTCAGTTGGTCATGGTTCTTTGTCTGGTGGGGTGACTCAAACACTTATTCCTGAAGATCCTGGGTCATTAGTGGACTTGCCTAGATTGGGTTGTTATAGTTTTCCATTGACCTTAATCATAGAGAACATGTTAATATTAAAAGATGAATGAATAATTCTCCTATATTCCAGACACATGCTTCTTTATTTAATTGTGGAGTATTAGTCCAATATCCACCTAATATCAGCTAACACCATAACTCTTCCTTCTTTGACTATTGAATTACAGAGTGAGGACCCCAAAGTGACTGCATGGTGATCTTAACTTCCAGTTAAATGGAATAATTGTTGTGTCTCCTGGTGGAGGAAATTATTCCTCTAGAACTAAGATCCCAAGGCCAGCAGAACATAAAGTTGTGGGAACAGGAAGCAAAATTGTGCTAGTGGGTCACTAGTAGTAATAGGGAGTGGCACCACTCCCATTTCTACTCCTTAATTCCTGGCTATCAGAGATGTAGCACCATATCTTGGATATTAATTCAGGGATCTTTGCCTCACTTCTGCAAGGTTTAGCTGACACTGTAACTGAGTCTTCAAAAGGCCTTTTTGCTATCCTATCAAGCCTGTTGCCTCAAGATAGTGGGGAACATGGTAAGCAAAGTGAATTCCATAAGCATGGGCCCATTGTTGCACTTCTTTTACTGAGGATTTGCTTAGTCAGAAACAATGCTGTGCGGAGTAGCATGACCGTGGAGATAACACATTTTATAAGTCCATAGATGGTAGTTTTGGAAGAAGCATTGTGTGAAGAAAAATAAATTCCATATCCAGAGACCCTATTCCAATAAGAAAAAAAATGGTGTATCTTCCATGAAAGTGGTCCAATGGAATCAACGTGCCACCAATTTGATTAAATAGCTCAGAACATGGTGCCATATTGGAGACAAAGCATTGATCTGTGTAACTGGCACATTGGGCACTCAACAGTGGCCATAGTGTGACCAGCCTTAGTGAATGTATGTCCATGTTGCTGAACCCATACTTACCCTCCATCCTTACCACTATGGTCACTTTGTCTGTGAGCTCATTGGGTGATGACAGGTGTGGCTGAGGAAAGAATCTTACTAATATACACAGAATAAATAATTGTATCCATTTGATCATTGAAATCCTCTGCTGCTGAGGTAATCCCTTGATGAGATTTTACATGGGACACAAATATCTTTGTATTTCTTGCACACTCAAAGAGGTCTCTCCTCATAGCTTTTCTCCAAATTTCTTTGTCATCAATTTTCCAATCATGTTCCTTCTAAGTCTTTGACCATCCAGCCAAACCACTGACCATATCCCCATTAATTGGTATTTAATAACATGTCTGTGCATTTCTTCTTCTAAGTAAAATGAACAAATGGGCAGTGTTCACAGTTCTGGCCACTGGGAGAATTTTTTTTCACTACTGTCCTCAGGAAAGTCCCAGAGAAGGGCTGTAGTGCTGCAGCTGTCCACATTTGGGTGGTGTTTGCCTATCATGCAGAACCATCTGTAAACCAGACCTGAGTGTTATCTTCCTCTGTTACTATTGTAGGGAATTTCTTTTGGGGCCATAAATGGAGGCTTGGAGAGAAAATGCAATGTGGCAGGATTGTGGACTATGGGCATTTGAGCCACTTAATGTAACTTACTTGTGCCCTCAGAGCCTGCTCAGGTCCAATCACATATGTAATGCTTACATTTTATAATGAAGTGCTTTTGTGCACTACCACATTTACGGGTTATTGTGTCAGATAACATATAGTTCATGATAGGCAATTCAAATTACATGGTAACTTAGTGGCCCATGGTAAAGCATTCAGTCTCTGTTAAGGCCCAGTAGCAGTCCAAGAACTGTTTCATATAGGAGAGTAGTTATCTCTGAGGGATGATGGAGGCTTGCTTCCAAATCCTAAAGTCTTGTGCTGTGATTCACCTATAGAGACCAGCCAGAAGCTTCAGACAGCATCCCTATCTGCCTTTGACACTTTAAGCACCACTGGACATGCCAAAGTGGCAGAGAAACTTGTACAGCTGCCTGGCCTGATGTAGTCTTCTCTTGTACTGAATATCACTCAAAACTAGCAGTTTTTTGAGTTGCTTAATAAATGGGCTGAAATAACACACCCATGTGAGGAATATGTTATCTAAGAGGCTTATTAGGTGTTGCACCTCTTGCTTGGATGAAGGAGGGGACAGATGTAATAATTCACCTTTTACTTTAGAAGGGATAGCTCAACATGCCCCATATTAAAGTACCCTAACAATTTCACTGAAGTAGAAGACCCCTAAATTTTATATTGACTTATTTTCCATCCTGTAACATGCAAACATGTTGCCAATAAGTCTAGAGTGGTTGCTATTTCTTCCTCACTAGGCCCAATCAATATAATGTCATCAAAGTAATGGACAATTGCGATATCTACTGATACACTACTGTCCTCAGGAAAGTCCCAGAGAAGGGCTGTAGTGCTGCAGCTGTCCACATTTCTTGTCACATATCTTGTGAAAGAAAAACACAGTCAAGATTACTTCAAACTACATTATTAGATGGGCCCAGTGAGTTGATATTTCCCTAAAGTAATACAGCGAAGGTGTTTACTGTTAGCTTTGACAGCTAAAGGCAAATTGCTTTTGATAAGTCTTATGGTCAAGTGTGGAGAAAAAGCCATTTGTCAGACCAACAACTGCATGGCAAGTATGAGGGGATGTGTTAATTTGCTCAAGCAATAAAACCACATCTAGTACAACAGCTGCAATTGGAGTCACTACCTGGTTAAACTTATGATAATGCACTGTAAATCTCCAAGAGTCATCTATCTTCTGCAAGGCCAAATAGGAGGGTTGAATAGGGAAGTGGTAGAAATCACCACTTCATCTTTCAAGTTTTTAATGGTGGCAATTAGTCTTTCTAAATTCTCCAGGTATGGCTGGGCTCGGTGGCTCAGCCTGTAATCCCAGTGCTTTGGGAGACCGAGGTGAGTGGATTGCCTGAGACTGCAGGTTCGAGACCCACCTGGGCAACTTGGTGAGACCTCATCTCTACAATAAATAAAAAATTAACCGGGCGTGGTAGTGCGTGTCTGTAGTTCCAGGTACTTGGAAAGCTGAGGCGGAAGTATTGCCGGAGCCCAGCAGGTCGAGGTTGCAGTGACTGGGAGCGGCCACTGCACTCCAGTCTGGGTGACAGAGTGAGACTCCAACTCAAAAAAAAAAAAATCTCCAGGTATATGGTATTGCTCTTCCCGCTTTTTTCTAGGTACAAGCAACTCTAATGGCTACCATGTGGTTTCCCCCTATAATAGCTCTATTTCCATACAGGTTGGGGAACCAATGTGAAGACTCTACCAGCTGCTATGTATGTCTATTTTAATTATGCATTCGTGAATCAGAGAAATAGTCACAGAATGGGTTCAGGGTCCACTGGACCTACTGTAAAAGGAATCTAAGCTAATACTTCATTGATTATCTGACCCCCATGGCTACTTGTTTTGAATGATGGGCCACAGTGACAAATTGGGTCTTCTAGAATTAATGTCAGTTCAGAGCCAGTGTTTAATAGTCCCTTAAAGTTCTGATTATTTCCTTTTCCCCAATATACAGTTACCTTGTCGGTCTTTTTGGGGATGGCTAGGAGAAAAATTAATAATATATGTATTGCCGGCCTCGGTGGCTCAGCCTGTAATCCCACGCGTTTGGTAGACTGAGGTGAGTGGATTGCCTGAGCCCGTGGGTTCAAGACCCACCTGGGCAGCGAAACTTCATCTCTACAATAAATCAAAAACTAGCCGGGCGTGGTAGCGTGTGCCTGTAGTTCCAGCTACTTGGAAGGCTGAGGTGGAAGGATCACCGGAGCCCAGCAGGTCGAGGCTGCGGTGGCTGGGAGCGGCCACTGCACTCCAGTCTGGGCAACATAGTGAGACTCCAACTCAAAAAAATATATATATATGTATTGCCATTATCTCACATCTTTTGTATCCATTTTCACATATAATCTCCAGATTTCTGTCTGCATAAACTAGAAAACTAAGTAGTTACTTGGGAGTGTAATACACGTTCTTATGTGTTACCTGTAAGGACCTGCTAGGACTTAAATCTAGCTATAGGGTCTAGAAGCAAAGAGTGGTGACATTGTGCCCTGAAGAGAATCAACATTGCCTTACATGAGAACTTCATCAGGGGAGGTCAGGTACAGTTTCTGCAAGTAATGCAGAGTTAAACTTCTCATAGGCATATGGAATGGCCCATACCATTGTGAATAGAAAAGCAAAAACCATTGGGGATTGGGAGGCTGCTACCATTGGGATATGGGGATGGTGCTGGCACTGTGAAAGGGTGAAGTCATAGTAACTTAGCCAAAGAATAGCCAGTTTAACATTTCTTAAGTTTTGTCATACTTTGCTAATTGTCTGTCCCATTCCCCACCTCCTAACCATTAGGCAAAGACAGAATCAGCTATCTAGAGGTAGTTAATAACTGTTTTGCATCTCTCAAGTATGTCTATTCTAGGCCTTTGTTTACCAGCCTATACAGAACCAAGTTGACCTAATTATAATCAGTCTTTTATGACTGTCCACAAACCAACCAGATGCTGAAGTCCCTGAAATCACAGAATTTGTTGCCCTGACAATGTCAAGGATGCAAGATTGGTGTTATCATTACTCAGGAGTAGAGCTGCTGGAAAGTTTTCTTTACCCTCTCTCCTTGTTAAAACTTTAAAAGCCTTCCTCCCTTAATCTCCTTTGCTGCACTACCTCTTAGTGTCTGCCTTACTTTCCTTTGAGTGGAAATAAACTCTTTTACTTTACTTTTGCAAATCTTTGCTCTATTCCCGTGGTACCGGTTCATCTTGCCTCAGTTTACCCTAACACACTGGGGATTGGGTAACCTCTTCCACGGGAGAAAAAAAAGACTCATTAGAACTTAATGGCTTATTTCTTTTAGTTTTGTTGCTGTTTTTCTATATATTTCCATCCCTGCTTACAGGATCCTATTCTTTTCCATCAATGCCCTCACTTTAACCATAGGCTGTGAATTAAACTTGCATTGTAATCCGACCTGTTGCAAGATGAGATTCTGTGTTTGATTTTCAGAAACTTCAGTCTTATGGCTACAGGAGATAAGGGTCTCCTTCAGGGCATATATGGAAGCTGGTAGGCAATTTATGTGGCCCTTGAGCTGGGAATTAAAATCCCTGAGTTTATCCTTTTCCCATGCCACTTTTTCTAGCTATATTAGGAGCAATCAACCAGTGTCATTATATTTGTTAGTTTTCCAAAAGTATTCAATGTAATTATATAGCATTATCTAACATCATGCCTCTTATGAGAGGTTGATTAGGAGTATTCAATGCATACATTTTGTGTATCTTTATTAAAAGTTTACTGCAAGGACTATTAGTGTTCACCTTATGATTGAGAATAGAGTAAGTAGCATATTTAAGTGTAGTCAGATTAGTGAACCAATTTCAGAAACCCAGAACATATTCATAATATATATATGGAGACAGAGAGAGAGAGAGAGAGAGAAAGAGAGAGAGAGAGAGAGAAAGAGAGATTATGAAAAATTGAATCATGTGATTATGGAGGACAAGAGGTACCACTTACATATACACAATGGAATATTACGCAACCATAAAGAGGAACAAAACCATGAACTTCACAAAAACCTGGATGGAATTAGAGTTTATAATACTGAGTGATCTTTCACAGAAACAAAGATCTGAGTATCACATGTTTTCACTCATTAGTGGACCTTGTACAGCTACCATAATACTATAAGAAAAGGATTGACAGTAGTGGGAAACTGTAGGGGGGATACGAGGCAGGGAGGTTGGATTGACAGTAGTTGAAATCTTCCTGGGGAAGGGGAGGCACACCTCATCAACAAGGGTACCGTCATAATGAATATTTGTATATTTAACTCTGAATTGTACCCCACAATTTTAAAAGAAAAAAAAAAAAGAAATACCACTATCTGCCCCCAGCAAGTTGTAGACCCAGAAAAGCCAATGTTATAATTCAGACCAATTCCAACAGCCTGAGAACCAGAGATGCAATTATGCAAATTCCAGTTCAAGGGCAGAAGATGAGAAGAGACAATCCAGCTCAAGAAAGGAGGCAAGAAAGAAAGGGATGAATTCCTCCTTATTCCATTTTTTAAAAAATTCAATCCTCAACAGATTGAACGATGCACTTTTCAGAGCGACCTATTCAAATGATAATATTGTCTAGAAACATCCTTACAGATGCACCCACACAGAGAGTTTAATCTGGGCACCCTTGACCCACAGAAGTTGACACATAAAATTAACCGCCTTATCTGGGAAGTATAACCAGTTTAAAGATGGAAATATTAGAATAAGACTGAGATGTAATGGTCAAAGAATTAAAGAGGAAAACCAAAAGAGAGTGGTGTCACAAAAGATAAAGGAGAAAGAAATTTCAAGGAATGAATAAACAACAATATCAGATCCAACATCAATACCCAGTAAGAGATGGACTGAAATGTGTCCATTGACTTTTGAAATATGAGTATCATAGGTAACTTTAAGGACAACAATTTTTATGAAATTTTAAGGATATAGGGAGTAATAGGCAATGCAAAAGAGGATATACTGCATGGTCTACTCTTTGAAGAACTTTGAAAAAAAATTAAGAAATATAAGACAGTATAATTAAGCGATTTTACTCCATAGCTCTTTGCCTTGTGTTCAAGGACCTCTGAAGTTTACCCTCATTCAAACTACCCAAACTTATTTTCCATTTTTCACCACAAGTTCTCTCTTTATAGTCAGGTGAAGCTTCTAATAGCTCCCTGTAACTACCATGCTTATCTCTTCCTCCATGACTTTACTCTTGACATTTTCCAGATTTCTAAAACCATGCCAACCAGTGTGGGTGTCTCTTGTATCTCTTCCACCTAATAACGTAATACAGCCATAGATTATATTGCTATCTTGACATTTTTTGTGCATGAGTCTTGTGCCACTAGCTAAATTATTTTTCAGACAGAAATCATGTTCTAGTAAAAATTCTATATGCCTCCTGTATTAATGGATACATAGTAGCATTCAATAAATATTTTTTGTTTGATTAAAAGTACATAAATTTACTTTAGAGTATTAGGATAAATATCGTGGTCTTTCAGGAACATTGCCCTTACTTTATAATTCCTAAGATCATATTATCAAAGGATGCCTTGAGCTGAGGATGTAAGTAATACCTCAAGCCCTTTATTGTTTTCTAAAACTTCCTAGGCCTTCAATTATGTTCAGAAACTTCCCTCTTGTGTCTTAATTTCTATGATCTACCCTGATTACAAAAGGTAATGATGGAGTTTTCCAGTTACTCAGTCAATTCGCAAGAGTTCCTCTGGCCCCTTTCCCTTTTGCTAGTTCTTCATTATCCTGTGAAATGGCAAATCAAGAAGATACACAAGAGATCCCCTAAATAGTGTGATCCTCTTCATTTGACAAAGTAAAGTGTTCCACAGTCACATGGAAAATTCACAGAAGAGTTCATATTAACATTCAGGTCCCATAATTCCCAAATCAGTGTACCTTTATGCTACCTTTATTCAAGGTTTGTATCCTGCTATACCTTCACTAAGGGGTCAGCTACACTATTCATAAATACTATTAGTGACTGAGCTCTCATTGCATACTGAGCTAGCCCATTTTGGTGTTAGAAAATAATTCTCTGTATTATGTTGTAATTTATTTTCTTGTATCTTTTTCATATGAATTCTATATCCGCTCTTTGGAGACACACATGGAAGATCTGACTGTACTGCTACCAGGAAGATTTTCAGGTATTTGAAAGATACCATATAGCATATTCCATTTCTATATGTCAGGCTAAATATTGACAGTGACTTTACTATTTATCTTATGGCATAATTTAATGTCCTCCATTATCTTGGTTACTATCCAGGAAAAATGTCTTATATATGCTCACTGCTGATTTATGCAGCAGTTTGATCCTGACCAGTAAGGAGTAGAGTTGATCATTCTGATAGCTTTGAATAATGTCTGCTAAGACTGAATTAAACTTTTGGTAAAACACATTGCATTAATGAGACATATTGAGTTTATAATCAGTTCTTTTCATACATACTCCTGCTGAGCCACATCTTTGTCAGCACTTACATAGATAAGTCAATATCTTCAGCATATAAGTAACCATTTATTTGTTCTCCCTTCAGGCTCTGTGTCATGGAAATTTGATCAAAATTCAGTGTGCTTATTCAAGCACTCTGATATAAAATATTAAAGTGACCTCCCTTTAGGTGGACATGGATCCATTAATCAACTATTTAAAAAAGTTATTCTACCATTTAGGAACCCTAACTAGAGATTCACAGCTATTCTTTTTGCATATTTCATTGTTTAACTTTTAAAATTTGTATTGATATATAATAATTTATGTACTTACAGGGCACATGTGAGTGTTTATTACATGCATAGAATGTATAATAATCTAGTCAAGGCATTTGGGAAATCCATCACCTTTAGAGCTTATCATTTCAAGTCCTTTTAGCTACTTTGAAGTATATATAATATTGTTACTACATATAGTTACTCTAGTCTACTATCAAACATTATAACTTATTTCTTCTAACTGTATGTTTGTACCTATAACCAACCTCTTTTTACTCTCCTGCCCCCACCCTTCCCAGTCTATGGTATTTATTACTCTATTTTTTATGTCCATGATATCTAGATTTTAGTCCCCCACATGTGGATGAGAACATGCTGTATTTGTCTTTTCATGCCTAGCTTATTTTATATAACATAATGAACTCTTCTCTATCATTTGCCATATACAAAAGTCATCTCAAGATGTTTCAAAGACTTGAAGGCAAGACCCAAAACTATAAAACTGTTGAGAGAAAACATGGATAACTCTTTAGGACATTGGTCTAGGCAATAATTTTATGACTAAGATCTCAAAAGCACAGGCATCAAAAACAAAAATAGACAAATAAGACTATATTAAACTGAAAAGTTTCTCCACAGAAGGAAAATCAATCAATACAGTGAAGAGACAATTTATTGAATAGGAAAAAATATTTGCAAATTGCATAGATATTATTTTGTATGCTATTATTTTTATCCCAGGAAGAAAAAAAACTGTGAGATTCCATTACTCTGAGAGCAGACCTTCTGAAGGAGAGCAGACTGTTCACTTCTCATAGTCATCAGAACCTAGCCATGATTCAGAGACTTATGGACATGTTAGTGCTACTCAGAGTTCAGACTGTATTCATTAGATGTCAATTTTGTGGAGGTGACCATATGCTATCTGGTATTTCTAAATTGTAAACACAATAAATTTTTGTACCATTACCTCCATTCTTTCCAATGTTTACATTATTCTCTGTCTCTCTTTCAGTCTTCAGTCTCTCTCTCTCTCTCTCTCTCCCCTTTTTGGTGTTACACTTCTCTTTTTCCTTACCTTCCTTACCCCACTATAATCATTTCAGAGGCACCTTATTACAATAATAAACCTGTAGTGACACATCATTATTATCGCCTAAGTCCATAGTATATATAAAGGTTTACTCCTGGTGTTGTACATTTGATGGGGTTAGACAAATATATAATGACATGTGTCCATCATTTTATATATATGATCTTCACCTTAGAATGGAATTATGTCAAGTTAAACCCATTAAATTTTTTTATATTTTTAAGTAAAATTCATTTTAAGTTGAAAGTATCATAAATCAAAATGCATTTAATACACCTAACCTGCTGACATAGCTTGTCCTGCCCTACTTTAAACATGCTTAGAACACTTACATTAGTGTACAGTTGGGCAAAATGATCTATCACAAAGCTTATTTTATAATAAAGCATTAAATATATCATGCCATTTGTTGAATACTATACTGAAAATGAGAAACAGAATGTTTGTAGGTGTACTTGGAGTACAGTTTTACTGTATACACATTGCTTTTGCATCATTATAAAGTCAGAAAAATGTAAACCAATTTTTAAACCAATATTTCCTCTGGCCCCTTCACCTCTTTCTACCTCTCATCTAGACTCCAAGAACAACTCATCTTTTTACTTTCTCCATATTTTTGCCTTTTGCAGTGCCTTATAGTTCAAACCATGGCATATGTAGCTTTTCAGATTAGCTTCTTTTACTTCACAGTATGTATTTAAATTTTCTTTATGTCTTTTCATAAGCTTGATAGCTCATTTATTTAGTGCTGAGTAGAATTCCATTGTCTGGGTGTACCACAGTTTTTATATTTTTTCACTTACAGAGGAAAATCTTGATTGTTCCTGAGTTGGGAATTATGAATACAGCTGCTATAATCCAGGTGCAGGTTTTGTGTGGAAATAGGTTTTCAATTCATTTAGGTAAATACAAAGAAATGTGATTGCTGAATCATATGGTAAGAGTATGTTTGATTTTGTAAGAAACTACAAACTGCCTTCTAAAGTGGGAATGAATTAGAGTTCTTTTTCTCCACATCCTCATCAACATTTGCTGTCAATGCTTTGAATTTTGTTCATTCAAATAAATGTGTAGGAGTATTGTATTGTTTGAATTTGCAATTAAATATTTTTATGTTGCATATTATATTTTGTTAATTTTGTTACATAGAGTATGTATTGCTCTTGTCAGGGTATTTGCAATATTCATTATCTTGAGTATTTATTTATTTATTTATTTATTTTGAGTTGGAGTCTCACTGTCTCCCAGACTGGAGCACAGTGGCCTCTTCTGGCCACTGCAGCCTCGACCTGCTGGGCTCTGGCGATCCTTCCGCCTCAGCCTTCCAAGTAGCTGGAACTACAGGCGCACTGCTACCACACCCGGCTAATTTTTTGATTTATTGTAGAGATTAGATCTCGCCTGCCCAGGTGGGTCTCGAACCCGCGGGCTCAGGCAATCCACTCACCTCAGCCTTCCAAAGGCGTGGGATTACAGGCTGAGCCATCGAGTCCGGCTTATCTTGAATATTTAATATAATACATTTCAAATTTGAGAACATTTCAAATTCTCTCTTACAGCTACTTTAAAATATATGATACATTATTGCTAAAAATTGTCACTCTATTCTGATATCAAACATTAGAATTTATACCTTCAATCTAACTATATGTTTATACTCATTAACTCATCTATCTGCATCCCCCTTCCCACCTATTCAACCAGGCTTCCTAGCCTCTAGTAGTCTATAATTTAACTTTCTACCTCAATAAAATCAATTTTATTATTTTTCTGCATTTGAAGAAAATGTATTTTAGTATCTTCTACTTTTGAGGACTTGGCCATAAATTCATTGCTCAGGTAGATGTTCAGAAGAGGTTTCTCTAGGTATTTTTCTAAGATTCTTATAGTTTGAGGGTTCACGTTTAAGTCTTTCATTCATCTTAAATTGATTTCTGTATATGAAGGTATGTAGGGGTCCAGTTTCATTCTTCTGCATATGGGTAGCCAGTTTTCCCAGCACCATTTACTAAATAAGGTTTCCTACCATTTCCTTCTCCGAGAACACTCTAACAATCTCATGTCAGGGCCATTTCTGGCAGGGGCTGGGGCTTGGAGCTGTCCATTCTGTATGTCCCCAGGTGAATGTCTGATAAACCTCAGCTTGGGTTTTCAAAGAGACCCTCAAAGCACTGGGTTCACTCCTTCTTTTAGACTCCTTTGCTAAGAATGGTGGTCATTTGATGTCTCCAGATGGCCATCTTGCCCCCTTCAATATACCTGTTAACCATATTTATCCCTTTTTTGGGGAAATATCTACTCATGTCCTTTGCTCACTGTTACATGGAATTATTTGTATGTTTTGTTGTTATATTGAGATTCTTGCATAATCTTTTTTTTTCATAATCAATATATATATATTTTGAGTTGGAGTCTCACTCGGTTGCCCAGACTGGAGTGCAGTGGCCGCTTCTGGCCACCACAGCCTCGCCTCCTGGGATGCAGCGATCCTTCCGCCTCAGCCTTCTGAGTAGCTGGAATTACAGGCATGAGCTACCACGCCTGGCTGATTTTTTGATTTATTGTAGAAATGAGGTCTCACTGCCCAGGCGGGTCTCAAACGCGTGGGTTCAGGCAATCCACTCACCTCAGCCTCCCAAAGGTGCGGGATTACAGGCTGAGCCACTGAGCCCGGCTAATCAATATTTTTTATTATGATATTGTGAGGTACAGTTAAGGGTTAGGTATACAAATACGTTTTGTTCATGCACCCTTGTTGATAAGAGGTGTCTCCCCATCCCCAGACAGATATTTACTGCCGTTAATCCCAACTCCCTCCCCCCCACATAGTTTCCCACTACTGTCAGTCATTTTCTTATAGTATTACACTGGATATTCAAGGTCCACTATATGAGTGAGAACATGTGATACTCAGATCTTTGTTTCTGTGAGAGGTCACTCAGCATTATAGACTCTAATTCAATACAGGTTGCTGCAAAATTCATGATTTTGTTCTTTTTCATGGCTGTGTAGTATTCCATCGTGTATATGTACCATATTTTAAAAATCTAGTCCTCTTTTGATGGACAGCATGGGTGCTTCCAGGTTCTTGCTATTGTGAACAATGCTGTGATAAACATACGTGTGCAGGCATCCT
>NW_007067500.1:79961-80346 GCF_000164805.1 Carlito syrichta
GTCTTGTTTCAATCTTCTGCATGTGGTCAGCCAGTTTTCCCAGCACCATTTATTGAATAGGTTCTCCTCTCCCCAGTGGTAGGTGATGGAGGCTTTGCCAAAGATGAGTTGGTTAAGAAATTGAGGTTTTGCTTCTGGAATCTCAATTCTATTCCATTGATCTATATGCCTGTTCCTGTAACAATTCCAAGCTGTTTTGATGATTGTAGCTTTATAATAAAGTTTGAAGTCTGGTAATGTGATACCACCTGCTTTGTTTTCTTTGCTAAGGAATGTTCTGGTTATTCTTGGTCGTTTGTGTTTCCATATGAATTCCTGTGTTGTCTTTCCTAGGTCTGAGAAGAATGTTGCTGGTAATTTGATGGGTATTGTATTGAATTTGTAG
>NW_007067501.1:0-2620 GCF_000164805.1 Carlito syrichta
GGAAGGCTGAGGCAGAAAGATCGCCAGAGCCCAGCAGGTTGAGGCTGCGGTGGCTGGGAGGGGTCACTGCATTCCAGTCTGGGTGACGGAGTGAGACTCCAACTCAAAAAAAAAAAAAATGCATGTAAACCCCCCAAAATATATAAGATAAAAAATAATAAAACCGGGTGCAGTGGCTCGGCCTGTAATCCCAGCACCTTGGGAGGCCGAGGTGAGATCCTTGCCTAAGCCCAGGGGTTCAACTCTAGCCGGGGCAACTTGGTGCAACCTCGTCTCTACAATAAATCACAAAAACTAGCTGGACGTGGTGACATGTGCCTGTAGTTTCAGCTCCTCGGAAGGCTGAGGCAGAAGGATCGCCCAAGCCCAGCAGGTCGAGGCTGCGCTGGCTGTGAGCATGCCCCTGCACTCCAGCCTGGGTGATAAGAGTGAGACTCCAACTCAAATAATAATAATAATAACACTGCATAATCATGTCTCCAAGTCAGTGGAAATCTGCACTGGTTCATCTGCAGGGATGGACCCTAAGAGACTGCCTGGGTCAGCCTGGGAGCACATGCGTCACCCGCTGCTGTGTGACAAATGAACCCCAAACTACCCTGGTCCCTTCACAGGTGGGGACAGGCTGTGGCTGGGAGGCACCCACTGGCTCCTGGCATCAGACACAGGACGCCAGCCTCCCAGTCTCGCCCCCAGTGCTGAGCCCACACACATGCCAGCCCCTCTGTGGCTCCGAGGTGCTCCCAGTGCCCAGCCTCCACGCGTGGCCCCATGCAGGAGCTGTGCCGTCCCCTCCAAGCACCCACCCCATCCTGCACCCCTGCCACAGGCCTTCTCAGCCCTCCCCAGCAACTCCCTGGTACGACCCAGGAGCCCCGTGGCATTCTCACCTGCTCCCTCCTGGTCCCCTGGGGCCTCTGGGCAGTCAGCCAGACCGCAGGACGTGTCACTGGCCCCAAGGGCCTTTTCCAGTTCTGAAACAGGAGACAAACCCCGGACACACCCGGGAAGCCCAGGAATCAAGGGGCCTCCCTGCATCTTCCCGGAGAGGCCACAGAAGCCTTACCCAGGAATCCCAAGAAAGTGGCCACATGGATTCCCCTCTCCCCATGTCAGTGCCGGTGGCAGACATTGCCAACCAGTCCCTGCACTCTCACCAGGCCTGGACACAGCTGTACCTGCCTTCCAAGGCGCTGCTCTGGGCAGACATCACAAGTCAATTGAGGATAGGATCCCTTAAGGACACATAAAACCTGTTGGGCACAGTGGCTCACACCTGTCATCCCAGCACTTTGGGAAGCGGAGGTGAGAGGATTGCCTGAGCCCAGGGGTTCGAGACCAGCCTGGGCAACTTGGTGAGACCTCGTCTCTACAATAAATTAAAAAACTAGTCGGGCATGGTGGCATGTGCCTGTGGTTCCAGCTATTTGGAAGGCTGAGGTGGAAAGATTGCTTGAGCCCGGGAATACAAGAACAGCCTGGGCAACAGAGCAAGACCTCATCTCCGCAAAAAAACTTTAAAAAATCAGAGCTTAAGCTCCTCTGCTGTCATTCACCCAGGCATGGTGGTGTGCTTCTGTGGTTCCAGCTACTTGGAAGGCTGAGGCGGAAGGATCGCCAGAGCCCAGTAGGTCAAGGCTGCGGTGGCCGTAAGTGGCCACCGCACTCCAGTCTGGGTGACAGAGTGAGACTCCAACTCAAAAAAAATAAATTAAATAAATAAATAAATAAAGCTCCTGGTATTTGAAGGGAACCCGCCACCACAGCCGGCCTCTCTGTGCCCTTTAAGCAGGCTCTGTGAGCCTCCCCTCTGTCCTCCGCACACCCTCCCGGGCTTGCCGCCCCGTCTCATGCCTTCAGCGACACCCCGAGCCAACAGCTCCAACCTCGCCCTCCATGCTGGGCTCCGTTCCCTTGGGACTGTGGCCTCGGCCTCCCGCCTGGTTTCCAGTCTGGCTTGCTACCCTCTGCTCACACACCCTCTGTGGCTCCCTATGGCCTGCACCCAAACTGCCCACAGTCCACGCTCTGCTGCTGTCATCTGAGGCCCCGCGGCCTCCAGCCTCCGTGCGGCGGCTGCGTGGATGCCGACGCGCCCCGATCACCGCGGCTTCCCGCTCAGCCCATGAGTGTTCACACCTCAGTCGTCACGGGCTCGGGCTCACGGGTGAACTGCCGAGGTGGGGGTTGGGGATGTTTCTGGAGCCATTTCCTAGCCCCGCGGCTCCTGCGAGTTCAGGGGTCTCAATGCCATCCCAGAGAAAAACAGGAGTGGCTGTTGAGCGAATACATGTGAGGTCTGTCCTCAAGTTCGGACTCCGCCTGCTTCTCACTCTGAGAAGCCCTACACAGCTCTCACGGCCTCACTCCGAGGCCCCCTCCTTCAGGGAGCTTCCGCCACTGCCCCTCTGGGCGCCAGCACCCCGACCCCTCTGGCCCGGGACTGAGGCCAAAGGGCAAGTGTTTCCAGGGACGGAGTGGCGAGGGGCAGGGGGCAGGGCTCACCTCGGTCGATCCTTTGCAGCAGGAGCTCCCTGACGACGTCCTCATACACGCCCTCCGCGGTCAGGGCCTGGCTGCCCGCGGCGAGGACGGCCCCCTCGAGCTCACGCAGCTCCTG
>NW_007067501.1:3819-5507 GCF_000164805.1 Carlito syrichta
TGTCACGCGGCCCATGTCGCCCGCCCCAGCACTGCCGCTGGGGAAGCCGCCGGCCCTGGGGGAGCCCACGGGAGCCCCTGACCGAGCCCCTCGTCCCCCGAGATGCCTGGCAACCGGGGACCCGCCCGTGCCCGCCTGGCTGCTCACCTGGGCACTGGGCTGCAGCTGGCTCAGTACGAAAGGCAGGAAGATGCCCATCAGCCCGTCCCGGGCGAACCCCCTCTGGGCCGCCCGGCCATCCGACTCGAACTTCTGCACAACACGCAGGCGTCCAGCAACCCTCTGCACACTGGCCCTGCCGCCCGTCCCCACTGCCCGTCCCCGCCGCCTCACCTTCAGCACACGCGCCCCAACCCTCTCCAGCTGCAGCGCAGCCTGGTCGCAGCCCAGAGCCGAGGTCAGACATTGATCGGCCAGCTGCAGGAAGGTGGCCACGGCGTCGGCCAGGAGCTGTAAGGGAGGTGTGTGGTGACCCCAAAATCCGGCCTGTCCCAACCCGCCACCTCGCCCAGTTGCCTCCTTGTGGTCCGGGAATGGGGCCTGTGTGTAAACTGGCGGAGGATGCTGAGGGGCCTCCTCCACCGTGCACTCTTGTGCAGTGCACAGACTGAGCAACTGGCCAGGCAGCACTGGATCATCTCACTCGCATGTCCATCAGCAGGTCCCCTCTCAGCCTTCAAAATGCATCCCACTTCTTCTCCCCATCCTGGCTTGCCTTCCTCCACCCTGCCCCTGACAGCAGTGGAGGCTGCCTAAGCCTTGACATCCGTCATGCTCCTCCTCTGCTCACACACCTGCTGTGGCTCCCCTCAGCCCTGGGGACAGAGCCCACCCTGACTGCCGCTTCCTCAAGGCCCTGCCCCCATCTGTCCACTCACCTAGCAGAGCACCCTGTGCTGGCCTGCCACAGCCCTGTACCCGTGCGTGGCCACTGCTCGGTCACAGGCTTACATCCGCCTGAGACCGGAGCCCCACAAGAGAGGCGGGCGTGGTCGGTCTTCACGGTCTCCCCAGGACACAGCCGGCCCGGCTCGGTGGAGGCCTCTGTCCCCATTCAGCCCGCCCCCAGCCTCACCTGCTGCACCAGGTCCTGGGCCCCAAACACCAGGCTCTGTGTCCCCAGGAAGCCGAAGGGCGCCGCCAACTGCGCCAGGCGTCCCTGGCTGCGCACGGTCTCCCGGTAGCAGGGCTGCATCAGCTCCGGGTCCCAGGGCGCCTCCCCAAAGGCATAGACCTGTGCTCCAGCGGTGGTTGCGGAAGAAAAACACTGTCAGTCCAGCAGGCGAAGGACCCCACGGCCAAGTCGCCCAAGGGGACAGGCCGATGGGAAACTCCCCCACTGCGACCGTCGCCAAAGCCATTCTCCATAAAGCTGCAGAGCAGGAGCGACACTAGGTGCTAAAGCCCCAGAAAACCGGAACCCGCGGTGCTGGACGGCCGAGGGGAAACGGCCCCGCCTGGAAGAACTGTCCACGGTGGCACGGAGACAAGGCGGCCGCACGGGACACAGCGGGTGTCCTTTACTACCAGAGCACTGGAGCGGCCTGCGTGGAGCAGGACTGTCCGGCTTGAGGAAGCCGACCCCAGACTGGCTGGGCTAAAATGCCACTCCTTCATTCCACTCCTACCCCCGCCATTCTTTCCTTCGCGTTGTCTTAGAGACGGGGCCTCGCCCTGTCGCTGAGGAC
>NW_007067502.1:0-989 GCF_000164805.1 Carlito syrichta
CGCCTGTAGTTCCAGCTACTTGGAAGACTGAGACGGAAGGATCACTGGAGCCCAGCAGGTGGACGCTGGGGTGGCCGTGAGTGTGCCACTGTACTCCAGCCTGGGTGACAGAATGAGACTCCAACTCAAAAAAATAAAAACAAATACACATATATGTAAATTGATATATATAAATGTATATTCATGTGTTGTTTCCAGCTCTGTACACTGAAAGGATCCAGAAGTAATGATACCTCAGTAGTTATGAGTTACTGGTTTCTAAATTCCATTCTCCCCTTAACCAGGGTTCTTGGAGAAATAACTTGATTGCAGGGCTGGGACAGCAAAAGTTCATGATCAGTCTGTAACATCTTATACCTGAAAGTAAAGTAATACATGAAAAATTATAGGGACATATCAAAAAGACATAGCCAGCTTGAAGGACATGCTACTGGCCAAATCTGGGGCAATTTGAGCATTAGTATGAATGATGACAGTAACTAATTAAATCTCACTGAATAAAAAATATCTGAGTTTTGCATGGGCAATGTAGTGAATCCTTTTCTACACACACACACACACACACACACACACACACACAAAGTTTTTTTAAAAGTTATCTAGGTGTGTTGGTGTGCACCTGTGGTCCCAGCTACTCAGGAGACTGAGACAGGGGATAGCCCAGGAGTTCAAGTTTACAGAGACCCATGATCACACCACTATACTCCAGCCTAGGCAGCAGGGAAAAAAAAAAAAATCAGAATTTGCACAGGTTGACTAGGCACTTTATTCTAGTAGAATGCCAACCACTAAATGAAGAAATGAGGAAGTAAGAAAAAGCACCATTTTTATAACCACTATACCAATAAATGATACCAAGAACCAAAAATAATAATGGGTGATTGAAACCATTGAATGAGCTGGGCTCGGTGGCTCAGCCTGTAATCCCGTGCCTTTGGGAGGCTGAGGTGAGTGGATTGCCTGAGCCCGCAGGTTCGAGACCCACCTGG
>NW_007067503.1:0-950 GCF_000164805.1 Carlito syrichta
GCTACTGGGGTAATGCTGTTGGGGGTGGGGGTTTGCACAGAGTTTACATGAAGAGTGAGAGGTTGTTATGGTGACTGGAGCTTCTCAGGGCTCCTTTTCCCAGCACCCCTTCCCTTGGGTTTCAGCAGAGCATGGCTGTAGTTAAGGCAGTTTACCTTGAGGGACTGGAGTCCTGTAAGACTCAGGGGGCCCTATAAGTCTGTGACAGGAGCACAGAGTTTCTGAATTCCCCTCACTTACCTTCCCCACTGTGACCGGAGGCTGCCATGGTCTATGGTGGTCCAGAGGAGGATCTGGCTCATTCCAGCCCAGGCTGATTGATTTTTCTCGTCTTTGCATTGTGTGGCTATTATCACTGATTTAATGAGTCGTGGGATGTGCTGCTGGCCCTGTTCCTTTCTGGGTGCCTAGGAAACACTCTATCTTGATTGAGTCAATAGGAGAAACACACTCTAGCAGCCTCCTATTGGCCATCTTAATCCCCAAATAATGTTTTGACACAATCTACTCTTTAAAATGATACACCATCAAGGCTTTAATCTGAATTTTCCTGATTATTCTCGTGAATTAGTATATTTTCACATGTGAGTCTTTTGGCAGTTTTTCTATTTAATGTCTCTTACTTACTGGGTTATTAAGAAATCCTTAGAAATATTTAGGAGATTAAAACATGGTCAGATAAATTTTTGCAGACACATCTCTCACTTTGGAGCTTGTCTTTTTTCTCTGCAGTTATAACAAATTTTTTATTTCTATGTGATGGTATTTGTCAACATTTTCCTTGATGGTGCATAATTTTTGCCTTATTTAAGACATTATTCCCTCTCATAAATTTGTACAAATAGTTTTTTTTTTTGCCTATAAAAATTTCATAGTTTTGCTTTCACACTTAATCCTTCAATCTATTGAAATTAATTTTTATCTATGATCTACATAAGAATCACATTTAA
>NW_007067504.1:0-947 GCF_000164805.1 Carlito syrichta
AGATCCTGAATTCCTGCTATGGTCTGAATGTCCTGTCCAAAATTCATATGTTGAAACTTGGGCCCCAGTGTGACAGTATTGAGAGGAGGGGCCCTTGGGAAGTGATTAGGTCATATTCCATCTTCATGAATGGGATGAGTACCCTTAGAAAAGAGACAGAAGGAAACATGTTGGTCCCTTTTCCCCTTCCCCCATGCGAAGATACATAGAAGGCACCAGCTATGAGGAACGGACCTGCAGCAGACACCAACTCTGCTGGTTCCTTGATCTCAGACGTCTTAGCCTCCAGAACTGTGAACATTCAATTTTTGTTGCTTATTAACTAATTACTCAGTCTAAGGTATTTGTCATAGCAGCCTAAATGGACTAAGACAATCTCCAAGCTTAATGGATTCTGTTAGCTGACAGTACTGCCCCTAACAGAATGTAGTGCTAATGCTCAACTCTCTAGCCATGGCCAGAGGACCTGTGTTTGAAGGGCTAGGCCTTTGGTGGTAGAAGATCTGAGCTGGAGTCCCAGCTTCTCCAGTTCCCAGTTCTGTGTCCTGAAGGGCGGTCCCCATCATCAGAACTACCATTTAATAAGAATCCATGGTCCAGGCACGGTGGCTCATGTTTGTAATTCCAGTGCTTTGGGAGGCCTAGGTGGGAGAATCACTTGATATTGGGAGTTAGAGGCCCTCCTGGGCAACACAGTGAGACCCTGTCTCTAAACAAAATTAAAACAATTAGCCAAACATGGCAGTTCATATCTGTAGTCCCACCTACTCAGGAGGCTGATGTGGGAGGGTTGCTTGATCCCAGGAGTTTGAGGCTGCAGTGAGCTATGGAAGGAAGGAAGGAAGGAAGGAAGGAAGGAAGGAAGGAAGGAAGGAAGGAAGGAAGGCAGGCAGGCAGACAGGCAGGCACAGAATAATAGTGTAGTATAAACTCATTTTTGTTTTTTA
>NW_007067505.1:0-1397 GCF_000164805.1 Carlito syrichta
ATCTGCTGGGCTCAGGTGATCCTCCCACCTGGGCCCACCTAGTTACTGGAACCACAGACCTATGCCCCCATGCCAGGTTAATCTTTGGATTACTTTTGATGGCCGAGACGAGATCTTGGCTCACGTTCTGGGCTGGTGTCAAACCCACAGGCTCAGGCCGCCCACTCACCTTTGCCTCCAAAGGGCCAGGATGCTAGGCTGAGACCCAGGGCCCGGCCTGTGCTTGTGGTGGTGGTGGTGGTTAGTATGATTATTCTTAGTCAGTGTCCTGTTCTGTCATGCAGGCCAAAGTGCATGGGCCCACTGTCAGCCACCACAGCCTACATTGGTTGGGCTCTGGCAACCCTCTAACTGTGGTCTCCCAAGAGAACGGAATGACAGACATGCACCACCATGCACTCTTCAGGTTATTGGCTTCTTGTAGAGGAGGTCTTGCCAAGCTGCCCAGGCTGGTATCACACCCAGGACCATAGGACATCCTCTCGGCTCGGCCACCAGAGTGCCAGGATGACAGGCATGAGAAGGAACACATGGCCTCCATGCCCCTCTTGGGGACCCACTGGGTTCCCAGAGATGGTGACTGGAGTTGCCAGCTGAGCCCTTCAATGGGGAGTGCATGTCACAGGAGTGTGTCTCCACTGGGGTGTCCACCCCTCCACCTGCCTCATTCCACAGGGTTGACCCACTCATCCCTCCCAGGGGCCAACTCAGGGAAAGAGAGGGCATAGCTCTCAAATCAATGGGGGGATAGGTATGGTGGGGCAACTCTCGCTTGTCACCTCGGCACTCAAGGAGGATGATATGGGAAGATGGCCAGATCCCAGGTGCTTGAGACCAGGTTGGACACCATAGAAAGCCTCCATCTCGACCCCAAGCAAAACCCAGCAAACCTTGGGTGAGGGCAGGCATGGGTGGGAAGATGGCCTCCGACCCAGAGTTCAAAACCAGGCAGGAAGACCAAGATGTCGGCCAAATGGAAAGCCTGTGATTGCAGCAGTTTGGGAGTCCCAGGCCAAGAGAATGGCCTGAGTTGGGAGTTTTGAGAGCAACCTGGGGAACATAGTGAGGAAAGAAAGAAAGAAAGAAAGAAAGAAAGAAAGAAAGAAAGAAAGAAAGAAAGAAAGAAAGAAAGAAAGAAAGAAAGAAAGAAGAAAGCAAGAAAAAAGAAAGCAAGAAAGAAAAAGAAATCCATACTTCTGCAAACCTTCTGCCCTCAGTCCCTTCTCCCCTGATCCCCACACATGTGAAGGTCTCCAAAGCTTGGCACCTTCAAGCCCCTACCTCCCACAATGGCTGCTATCACTTTGGTGCAGGATTTCCCAAGGCTCCCTGGTGGGGTTCCTGCTGGCTTTTCTCTCTGAGGTGAGAAATGTGCCCAAGGTAGGCAAACCTCTGAC
>NW_007067505.1:2261-6661 GCF_000164805.1 Carlito syrichta
ACTCAAAAAAAGAAATGAAAAAACAGAATAGCATCAATTTGTCTATGGGGTTGGGATCATGGTTAACAGACAGAGATCATTTGGGAGGGAGGCACCAACCTTGGGCCTAGAGTTGTTGATAGACAGTGTGTGGGAAGACAATTGGGCTGTGGTTTTGGGAGTCCCAGGTGGGGGTCCACTGGAGCCTGGGAGTCCGAGACCAGCCTGGGTCATGTAGCAAAATCTCATCGCTTCCCAGAACACAAACACTCAAGGGAACGTGTGGTGCCACCAGTGGTTCCAGTTACATGAGATGCGGTGGCCTCCATCCCAGGGCCTGCTTTTGTGTCTACCCCACTAACAGCATATGTTAGTCCAGGCCAGGCACCTTGGCTCACGACCATCAGCCCAGTGCCCTAAGAGGCAGAGGTGGGAGGCAGCCTGTGACCAGAGTTCAGAGACCAGCCCAGGAGACATAGCCAGACCTCATCTAAGCATGAGGACCCTAAAATCAAGTTAGGCATGGTGGTGCCCAAAGTCATGGTCAAGCTGCTGTGCACCAGCCCAGCCGAGGGAGTCTCCAGCAACAAAAAAGATGCCTCCCAAGTGCATCACTATGGTCCTCCAAGGCCCCCAGGGAGAGGTCCTTGTGGGCAGGGTTTGATGGAGTGATCAGGAGAGAAAACAGACGTCCTCCTGCACAAAAGTGGCTGACCAGTGACCAGAACCTGGGCTGGCTATGCCATTGCCTGTCTACCTTGATTACTGTGTGCCCGATGACTGGCAAAGTTCGGGGCCATCTCTTCCATGAGCTCACTCGTGTCTTTGGCATTGGGCAAGTGTGGAGGATGGAGGAAGGCCTTCTGGAGCACATGTCCAAAAATGCAAGATGGACTTGCCTGGTGGCCACCTTTGAAACATCCCACAAATGACAGGCCAGCAAGTGCACTTTCCTCTCCCATTCCTGAGGGTGACTCCTGGCGCTGGGTATCAGGTGTGGTGGTGGTGGTGGTTGTGGTGGTGTTAATTACTATTTGGCTGCAGAATCCTCCTCTGTCACCCAGGCAGGAGCACAGGGGCACGTTAACAGCCACCATGGACTCCACCTTCCTAGCTCAGGCAATTGTCTCATCTCAGCCCCCAGAATGGCTTCAACCACAGGCCTCTGTCACCACACCCAGCTAATGTTTGGATTTTTTTTTTGATGGCCAAGATGAGGCTTCACCCACTGTCCTGGTCTGGTCCATAACCAGAGGGCTCAGGAAATCCTCTTGCCATGGTATCCCAAGCACAGGAGTGATAGACGTGAGCCCTCATGCCCTTCCTCCACATCTCTCTCAGGCCCCACTGTGAGTCCCTCTCCCATCAGATGTCCCGGGACCCCAAAGAGGGCAACTGGAATCTACCACCGAGTCCATCCGGGGGGGTCGCCTGGCACAGGGGTGTGTCTCCACCAGATCATCCACCCCTCCATCTGCCTGTACCGCAGGGTGGACCCGATCGCTCCTCCAGGGGTCGCCTCAGGGAAAGGGAGGGCCTGACTCTCAGACCATCTGGTGGTGACTGGCCGGGCAACTCACGCCTGTATCCTCGGCATTGAGGAGGCTGAGATGGCAAGATGGCCAGAGCCCAAGGGCTGAGATCAGGCTGGACACCATAGCAATCCCCCAACTCGACACCAAGAAAAACTCAGAAAACCTTGTGTGAGGGCAGGCCTTGGTGGGAGGATCATCTCAGGCCCAGAGTTCAAAACCAGGTGGGAAAACCAGGGTGTTGACTAAATGGAAAGCCTGTGATCATAGAAGTTTGGGAGGCCAAGGACAAGAGCAAGACCTGAGTTGGGAGGTGTGAGTGCAGCCAGTGCTACCTAGTGTGGAAACAAAAGAGAGAGAAAGAAAAAGAAAGAAAGAGAAAGAAAGAAAGGAAGGAAGAAATTCATTTTTCGGCAAACCTTCTGCTCAGTCCTCTATCCCTGGTCCCCCCACATATAAGGGTCCCCAAATCTCGGAACGTTTCTACTCCAACCCCCACCAATAATGCCCCCACTTTGGTGTGAGATTTCCCTAGGATCCCTTCCCGGCTTCCTGTGGCTCTCCTCTCTGAGGTGAGAAATGTGCCCCAGGCAGTCCGGCACACTCACTCAGCAACGAGGACCTTCAGTCAAGAAAGGCCAGGGACACAACCCTCACCCGGGAACATTTCTTCCCTCCTAGTACCATTTTTTCTGTCTTTCAAGCCAGTTGCCCTTTGAACACACCATGAGCAGTTGAGAATCTGTGTACGATTTTGATGATTTTTGACACAGGGTCTGCCTCTGTGGCCCAGGTTGGGGCCCAGGGACATGACTGTCATTCACTGCCAGCCTTGAAAGCTTGGGATCCGGTGATCCTACCGCCTCAGCCTCCAGAGTGGCCGAGATGATGGGCACCACGACCCTAGAGCCCCTGTTTGGATGGGTGCGGAGACAAGTTCTCCCTGCATGTCCTAGACGGGCCTTGGGCTGCTGGGCACCAGCCATCCTCCCACCTTGGGATACAGGAGCATTGGGGTTCCAGGCTTGGGCCTCCATGCCAGGCCTTTTGGTTCATTTTGAAGAAGTATAAAGGCCTGGCTCTGGAGCACAGCATCATCAACCCAGAGCTTTTGGAGGCTGAGGTTAGCAGCCAGCCTGAGCCCATGGGTCCAAGACGTTCCTGGGCAACTCAGTGAGACCTTGTCTCTAACCTCCATCCAAAATGAGCTGGGAGTGGTAGCATGCACCTGTCATTCTGGCTCCCCAGAAGGCTGAGATGGGAGGTTTGCTGGAGCCCAGCAGGGAGAGGCTGCGGTGCCCAGGAGTGAGCCAATGCCCTCCATCCTGGGCAATGGAGTGGGACTCTACCAAAAAAACCATAAAGAAATGAAAAGAAGAGCATCCATTTGTGTATGTAGTTGCGATCATTGTGAACAGACAGATATCATTGGAGAAGTAGGCCTCAGCCTTGGGTGTAGAGTTCCTGAAAGATGGTGGATCAGTAGACAACCAGGCTGTGGTTTGGGAGACCGAGGTGGGGACCACTGGAGCACAGGAGTTCGAGAGCAACTTGGGCCATGTAGCGAGACCTCTTCTCTCCCCAGAATGCAAACACACAAGTCATGAGTGGTGGTGTCCAGGGCCCCTTTGACACGTTGGCCTCCATCCCACAGAATGCCTTTGCATTGTCTGTACCAAGAGCATGTGTGAGTCCAGGCCGGGCTCTGTGGTTCACAGCCATACTCCCTGAGCCTTGGGAGCCTGAGGCGGGAAGCTACCTGAGACCCGGGGTCAGAGACCAGCCAGGACAATGGGGCCAGAACTCATCTCACCGAGAGTTCCCCAAAATCGAGTCTAGCATGGTAGCCCCCGAAGTCCCAGCTACTTGGGGGCTGAAGTGGGAAGGATGCCTGAGTCCAGCAAGCTGAGGCCCCAGGATCCATGATCGGGCCACCATGCCCCTTCCCAGCTGACAGACTATGATGAAAAAAAAGACACACCCCATGTGCATCACGGTGGTCATCCACGACTCCCCAGGGAGATGTCTGTGTGGGATGGGGACAATGGAGTGATCGGGTGAGGAAGGCACCCTCTCCCTCCAAAGATGGCACCAGGAGACTGGAACCTGGGTAGCTGTGGTGTTGCCAGACCACCTTGATTGCTCTGTGTCTGATGGACAACCTAACTCGGGGCCATCTGTTTCATGAGCTCACAATCCTCTTTGCCGTGGGGCACAATGTGGAGTTAGTCCTTCTGGGACTTGTGGCTGAAAGTCTATGACAGACGTGACTGATGGCCACCTTTGAAACCTCCCGCGAATGACAAGCTGGAAAATGCCTTTTCTGCTCCCATCCCTGAGGTTGACTCCTCTCCCTGGCTGGCAGGGGTGGTGGTGGGGCGGGTAGTGGTGATTATTATTATTTGGAGTCGGAATCCTGCTGCCACCCAGGTTGGAGTGCAGGGACACATTCACAGTCACTGCAGACTCCTCCTGCTGAGCTCAGGCAATACTCCTGCCTTGGCCTGCTGAGTGGCTGGAATCAGAGGTCTGCATCACCACACCCAGCTAATCTTTGGATTTATTTTTCTTGAGTGAGTCAAGGTCTCACCCTATGTCCTGGGCAGGTGTTGAAACAGGTTCATGCCACCCTCTCACCTCAGTCTCCCACAGGCTGGGATTCCAGGCTGAGCCCTTGAGCCTGGTCTGTGGTTGTAGTGGTGGTGTTGGTTGGTATTATTATTCTGAATTGGAGTCCCACTCTGTTGCTCAGGCCAGAGTGCAGGAGCTCACTGTCGGCCACTGTGGCTTCCACCAGCTTAGCTCAGGCAATCCTCTGGCTGCAGTCTCCCGAGTGACTGGAATGATAGGCATGAGCCACCACACTTGGCTCATTATTTTGGCATCTTG
>NW_007067505.1:6681-8195 GCF_000164805.1 Carlito syrichta
GGCCTCCACACCCCTCTCGGGGCCCCACCTCACGGCCCGATCCCTTCTGACGAACCAGAACCCCAGAAAGGGTGGCTGGAGTCGTCCGCCAAGCACTCTCCAGGGGAAGCGACTGGCACAGGGGTGTGTCTCCACCAGGACACCCACACCTCCACCCACCTCATTCCCCACAGTGACCCACACGCTCCTCCCAGGGCCCACCCAGAGGAAAGGCAGGGCATGACAAACATTCAGTAGGACGGGGATGACTGGGAGACTCACGCCTGTCTCCTCGGCACTGGAGGAGGCCAAGGTGGGAAAATAGCTGGAGCCCAGGTGCTTGAGACCAGGCTGGACAACATTGCAAGGTCACAGCTCCACCCCAAATAAAACTCAGAGAACCATGGGTGAGGGCAGGCCTTGGCAGTGGGATCGCCTCGGGCCCAGAGTTCAAGAACAGTAAGGAAGACCAAGATGTCTACCAAATGGAAAGCCTGTGATCGCAGCAATTTGGGAGGCCCAGGCTGAGAGGATGGCTAGAGTTGGGCAGTTTGAGAGCAGCCTTGGCAACCTAGAGAGGAAAGAAAAGAAAGAAGGAAGGAAGGAAGGAAGGAAGGAAGGAAGGAAGGAAGGAAGGAAAGGAAAGGAAATTTAAAAAAGAAAGAAATCCATTTTCCTGCAAACATTCTGCCCTCAGCCTTTCCTTCCCCATCCCCATCACATGTGAGGTTCCTCCAAGCTCGGCAGCTTCCAAACTCAACCACCCCCAATGTCTGTCCTTGCTTTGGTGTGAGAATTCCTGAGGCATCCTGGCTGGGTTCCTTCTGACTCTTTTCTTCAAGGTGAGAAATGTGATCCAAGCAGGCCAATCCTCCGTCTGAGCAACAAGGACCTTCCACCAAGAAAGCCCAGGGACACATCACTCATCCAGAGACATTTCTCCCCATTTTCCTGGCTCTAAAGCTAATCATCCTGTGAACACACCACGTGCAGTTGAGAATCTGTGTACGATTCTGATGTTTTTGGAGATTGGCTCTGGCTCTGTGGCCCAGGCTGCATCCCATAGACACAACAGTCTTTCACCACCAGCTTTGAAATCGCAGGCTCCAGCAATCATCCCGCCTCATCCTTCAGTGTGGATGGGATGACGGACATCTTGACGCCAGACCCCTTGTTTGTATGGATGCAGAGATGGGATCTCCCCGTGTGGCCTGGGCAGACTTTGGGCTCTGGGACTACAGTCATCCTCCTGCCTCGGCCTCCCAGAGCACTGAGATTCCAGGCATGTTCCTTCATGCCAGACATTCTGGTTCGTTTTTGATGAACGATTGAGGCCTTGCTCAGGGGGCTCAGCCTCATCATTCCAGCACTTTGGGAGGTGAACCAGCGGCCAGCCCAAGCCCGGGTGCTGAGACCCACCTGAGCACCTCGGCACGACCTCGCCTCTACCATCCATCCCTAATGAGCGAACATGGTGGTGTGCACCTGTCATTCCAGCTCCTCTGAAGACCAGGGAAAGGCTCACCAGAGACTGG
>NW_007067506.1:0-1655 GCF_000164805.1 Carlito syrichta
GGGGAGGCAACTCGCAGGAGCAGGAGGGCGGGCGGGCCCAGACCCTCAGCCTTCCACGCGGGGCCTGGGTGGCGGTGGCGGGACTCACATAGTTGGACGCCCACCAGGACTTGAGCCGCAGGTACCACTGCAGCAGCGACGCCTGCAGCTTCAGGAATTCCTGCGCCAGGACCGCCGTCCAGTCGAAGTCCTCGTCGGAGAGGAGCGGCCGGACAGACTCCAGGTACTGAAAGGGGAGGGCGGAAGCGGAGGGCGGGTCACGCCTCGGCCCGCCCCCACCCGCCCCGTCCGCGGGGACCCAGGCCCACCTTGCGCACGGTGTCCTGCACGGAGGGCACAGGCTGGCGCGGCAGGGAGCGCTGGTAACTGAAGAGCATCGGGTGGCGGCCAGAGAAGATGCGGACCAGGGCCTGGGGGAGCGGAGTCACCGGATCCTTAAGCCCCTAACGGGAGCTGAGGACCAGGGTGTCAGGATGGGGCAAACCACAGAGGAAACGAGACAGAGACGCAAAGCGAGGGGCTCAGAGACCTAGGGAGAGAGAGGGGGACAGAGGCCCAGAGAGAGGACAGAGACCCAAGGAGAGGGGACAGAGGCCCAGAGAGAGGGAGACAGAGGCCCAGAGAGAGAGGGGGTCAGAGACCCAGAGAGAGGACAGAGACCCAAGGAGAGGGGACAGAGGCCCAGAGAGAGGGAGACAGAGGCCCAGAGAGAGAGGGGGTCAGAGACCCAGAGAGAGGACAGAGACCCAAGGAGAAAGGACAGTGGCCCAGAACGAGGGAGAGAGACAGAGGCCCAGAGAGACAAGGACAGAAAAGTAGGTCCCGAGAGAGCCTGAGCCACGATCTGCCCCTCACATACCAGCCAGGTCTTGGTGGGCGAGGACATGGCTCCGTGCGGTTCCAGAAGCCAGCCATGGTAGGCCAGAAGCAGCCTCAGGGCCACGTGAAGCGTGAAGATCAGGGCTCCCCACAAACACGAGGCAAACAGCGCGGCTGCTAGGAACCCTCGGAGTCCATGGTGCTGGCCACCCCTGGGGGGAGAGGAGGAAGGGCCGGGCCTGGATCTTCTGGCCTCAGAACCTCCCCGCCTCCAGCTCCTTCCAGCCTCCGCACTGGTATTTTGGCTGTCGGAGGCATATCTTGTTGAACTGGAGTCACACAGAGGGGCCCATTTTCATCATTTGGAGAATAGGAGCGATCCTCTGTCAGCCCCCATCCCCTCCCACTGTAGCACTACCAAGCTTCCAGAGTCACTTTCCACAGAAATTGGCAGGTGTTTCATAGTGGGAGCCATTATTTCTGTTCAGGGGACATTTCTCCCTCCCAGACATCAAATTATACACTAAGGCAGTGTTTCTCAAAGTGTGGCCCCTAGGCCCGCAGCAGCTGGGAAAGCTTGCTGGAAATGCATATTCCTGGGAGCCCCATCCAGATCTAGTGAGACAAACTAGACTATCCTGGGGCAGGTCCAGCCATCAGTGGTTTTTTGCTTTGTTTTGTTTTGAGTTGGAGTCTCACTCTGTCACCCAGGCTGGAGTGCAGTGGCACATGTACGGTCACCGCAGCCTTGACCTGCTGGGCTCTGGCGATTCTTCCACCTCAGCCTTCCAAGTAGCCGGAACTACAGGTGTGTGCCACCACACCCAGCTAATTTT
>NW_007067506.1:2002-6344 GCF_000164805.1 Carlito syrichta
CTCGCTGCCCAGGCGGGTCTCAAACCCGCGGGCTTAGGCAATCCACTCACCTCAGCCTCCTAAAGGTGCAGGATTACAGGCTGAGCCACCGAGCCCAGCTGTTTTTTTTTTTTTTTTTGAGTTGGAGTCTCTCTGTCACCCAGACTGGAGTGCAGTGGTCGCTCCCAGGCACCGCAGTCTCGACCTGCTGGGCTCCGGCGATCCTTCTGCCTCAGCTTTCCGAGTAGCTGGAATTACAGGCGTGCGCTACCACGCCTGGCTAATTTTTTTTAAAATTTATTGTTGCGATGAGGTCTCACCTACCCAGGCGGGTCTCGAACCCACGGGCTCAGGCAATCTACTCACCTCAGCCTCCCAAAGGCGCGGGATTACAGACTGAGCCACTGAGCCCGGCTTAATTTTTTTTTTTTTTTAATTTATTGTAGAGACGAGGTCTTGCCAAGTTGCCTGGACTGACCTCAAACCTGTGGGCTCAGGCAATCCACTCGCCTTGGCTTCCCAAAGTGCTGGGATTACAGGCTGAGCAACCAAGCCCGGCCAAGGGATATTTTTAACCTAACATCTTCCAAGCACCCTAAGAAGCCATTATTATTATGTACACCAGATGAAAGCCTTGACAACCGAGAAGGGTGAAGTCTCTTGCCTAAGACTACAAAACTAGAGACTGGCAAAGCTTGCACATTTATTAGCATCTGTAACTATATCTGGACATTTTCTGGATTGTCACCATTCCTCTTAGCAAGAAGCAGCCAGGAGAGAAAATGCAGAGAGAAGAGGGAAAATCACCTCCTTTTTCTTCCTTTTTTTTTTTTTTGAGTTGGAGTCTCACTCTGCTGCCTAGACTGGAATGCAGTGACTGCTCCCGGCCACCGCAGCCTCGACCTCTGGGCTCCGGTGATCCTTCCGCCTCAGCCTTCCAAGTAGCTGGAACTACAGGCATGCGCTACCACTCTCGGTGAATTTTTTGATTTATTGTAGAGATAAAGTCTCGCCAAGTTGCCCAGGTGGGTCTCGAACCCGCAGGCTCAGGCAATCCACTCACCTCAGCCTCCCAAAGTGCGGGATTACAAGGCTGAGCCACCGAGCCTGGCACCTCCTTTTTCTTGACGCTGTACTTTTATTAATCTGACTCAACGTAAGTCTCAGAGGTTACTCTACTTTAGCAGGCACACCACATGGATAGAGAAACTTACGAGGTGGAGAGAGAGGGATTAGGGAGGTTAATAAAGTGGGGGACCTCACCAGTCCGGCAGCAACTCTTTGATTTTCTCCATCAGTCCTAAGGAAGGGTCCAGCTGGAGGAACCAGGCCAGCTGGATTGCACTGAAGAGGAAGAGCCAGCTGAGGGGGCTGGCGGGGAACACGCCAGTGAGAAAGTCATCCTGTGGGGAGGAAAGGACACCCATTCAGTCACTTGCCCCCTCCTCTGAGCACCTACTCTGTGCCATCCTCAGATACTGATTGAGCACCCACTGTGTGCTGAGCCCTGCATGGGATGCTTGAGATCCAGGAAGAAACAGACAGATCTGGGTCCTGCCCTCAGGGAGGTTGGTCCCCGGTAAAGCAAGTGTTCATGGCAGGAAGCCAGGAAACAGGAGGCGCCGTGGGGTGGCGAGTTCTAGGGATTAGGGAGGAATCCTTGTTAGGAGGATTCTCTCAGGCAGGACCTCGAAGGTGAGTCGGCCTGAAAAGCAAAATGATCCACTGTGCATAGTAGACATCGTTGGCCTTCTAGGAACACCTGGTTAAGGAATGATGGAATGCCCGGGGTTACTAAAGAGACTCCTGGAAGCATGAGAGACAACTTACACCGAATGGGTGGGCTACATTCCAGGTACTGTTTACAAGGATTAATTTTTTTTTTTTTGAGTCAGAGCCTCACTCTGTCACTGAGGCTGGAGTGCAGTGGCACGCTCACGGCCATCACAGCCTTGACCTGCTGGGCTCAGGCAATCCTCCCACCTTAGCTTTTCAAGTAGCTGGGACCACAGACGCACGCCACCATGCCTGGCTAATTTTCCTTGATTTATTTTAGAGATGAGGTCTCGCCAATTTGCCCAGGCGGGTCTCAAACTCCTGGGCTCAAGCAGTCCTCCCGCCTCAGCCTCCCAAAGTGCTGGGATTACAGGTGCGAGCCACTGTGCCTGGCAAGAAACCACTTATTTCTTTTCCCCAGTACCCTTTATAAACAGGACAGCCTCAGAGATCATGATTTAGAACTTGGGCTCTGGAGACCACGAAGGGTAGCTCACGCGTATGGTCCCTGCACTTGGGGAGGCCACGGCGGGAGGATCACTTGAAACTGGGAGTTTGAGACCAGTCTGGGCAACACAGCAAGACCCATTTAAAAATATTTTAAAGCCGGGCTCGGTGGCTCAGCCTGTAATCCCACGCCTTTGGGAGGCTGAGGTGAGTGGATTGCCTGAGCCCGCGGGTTCGAGACCCGCCTGGGCAGCAAGACCTCATCTCTACAATAAATCAAAAAAACAGCCGGGCATGGTAACGCGCGCCTGTAATTTCGGCTACTTGGAAGACTGAGGGGGAAGGATCGCCGGAGCCCAGCAGGTTGAGGCTGTGGTGGCCAGGAGTGGCCACTGCACTCCAGTCTGGGCGACCAAGTGAGGCTCCAACTCAAAAAAAAAATTTTAAAGTATGTTGTAGAAACTGCATGTCACTGTGTTGTTCAAGCTGGTTTGGAACAGCCGGTTTCAAACAATTCTCCTGCCTTGGCCTCCCAAAGTGCTGGGATTATAGGCTGAGCCACTGCACCCAGCCAGCTGTCAGTGCCTACTTCTGATGCTGTGGACTGCTATACAGTGAGGGCTTCATAATAACAGGATACATCTCCCTGCACCCAGGGCGTCTTTAAAGCCTCTCATTCCCCTGCAACCCGGTGACATAGCAATGATGACCATCCCCGTCATATGGGTGAAGAGGCTGAGGAAACAGGAAGTTGAGCAGCCAGGGAGTGGAGCTGGGATTTGAACCCAGGTCCCCTGGCTCCATGGTCCCACTGTCCCCCACTCCAACCGCCGAGCCATCCTGTGACCCTAATGTATCAGGCCTCACTTCAAGGCTCTGGGGTTTGCTGGGTCTGAAATGCCATATTCATGTGGAGACCATTTCAAAGGACACTCTGACCTGATGAGTAACCTGCTAGGTGCCATGCCAGGTGACCCTCGGGAAGTCATTTGAAACAGCCCCGTGATGTAGGTGTCGGGACCACATTCCAGAAAAACAGCCTCAGATAGTGAGACATTTTGTGCAACAGTGATTTGTCTGACGTCTTCCACCGTGTTTTCCTATTCGAGCACACCATGTGGTCTTGTTTTCTTCCTCCCACGTTAATAATATGTAATGTATTGTCCAGTCTGTTGTTCAGAGATGATGTGGAAGGACGCACTCGGGATTCCTGAAAACCACTCCTCAGCTGGTCGAGCAGAAGCTTGACACGTTTCAAATGGGACATAGGTCTTTCATTGCTTTTGAATGGAAAACTTCCAGGAAACTTACATTTTTGAAAAATTTGCGCTTACCTAAGTCTGTCGTGTGTAATCACTAGCATTCTCTTGATGTCCCTTGAGAGGGGACAGTTGAGTGGTTTGCTAGATTTGCCCATGTCCCCTCAGAGGGGACATCTGGGTGCAAAGGGCTAGAATGTTTCTTGGGGCTCTTTTTCCGTCGGCCTGCCCCCCCCCCCACTGCAAGGCCCCACAGTCCTGATTGCTGTCCTTACAGATTAAGTTTGCCTGGGGTCTCACTGTGGAATATTTTGACCATCACCCCTGCATTTGAGTCAAGACCTGAATCCCTTTCAGTCTCAGATGTCCCCTCTGCCCAGTGGCCCCAGCAGTCTCCTATATTGGTCTTCACATCAGGGTAAAAATGACTGCTTTTTTTTTTTTGAGTTGGGGTCTCACTCTGTCGCCCAGGCAGGAGTGTACTGGCATGATCACAGCTCACTGCAGCCTCAACCTCCTGGGCTCAGGTGATCCTCCTGCCTCAGCCTCCCAGGTAGCTGGGACTACAGGCGCATGCCACCACACCTGGCTAATTCTTGTATTTTTTGTCGAGATAAGGTCTTACTGTGTTGTCTAGGCTTCCTTCCTCATTTTTTTTTTTTTTTTTTTTTTGAGTTGGAGTCTCGCTCACCTGGCTGGAGGGCAGTGGCATGCTCACTGCCACCGCAGCCTTGACCTGCTGGGCTCAGGCGATCTTTCTGCCTCAGCCTTCCAAGTTGCTGGAACCATAGCCGTGCACCACCAAGTCCGGCTAATTGTTTTTTTTGTTTTTTTTTTTGAGTTGGAGTCTCACTCTGTCGCCCAGCCTGGAGTGCAGTGGC